>NC_133621.1:197774922-198074922 GCF_048593235.1 Sminthopsis crassicaudata | reverse complement strand
CTTCCTAGAATTTGATGTGGTATTTTCTGTGATTAGAAGCTTTGGGGGAAGTTTACTTCAATCCAGAATTTACCCTCTTTAGGTGCCATTTCTGTTTGTCTATATTTCTTCTCTCTCTCTTTCTGTTACCCTCTCTCTATTTGTCTCTCTTTCACTGTTTCTGTCTGTCTGTCTGTCTCTTGTCTCTCTGTCTCTGTCTCTCAGTGTCTCTCTCTCTCTCTCCCCCACACACATATCTCCCTAGGCAAAGATCATTTAACTTTTCAATGCTCTAGTCTACTCAACTTTCTAAGATGTTAAATTATAGAAAAGACGCTGATCTATATTGGTAGGAAGAGTTTCCTTTCCTGGGCATTTTCTAAATTGATGAGGTCACAGATCCAATAAAATAAAATAAAATAATGGTGGCTCATATTTATATAGCACTTTAAAATTTATGAAGCATTTTCTACTCAACAGTTCAATGAAGTAGGCAGGTATAGTTTTTCTATTCTTATTCTATAGGTGAAAAAGCTGAGACAGAGAAGTTTGAGTGAATTTTCCAGCGTTACATAGCTAGAATCATAACCTGTCTTGGAGGATAATTATTAAGAAAGCACTTTATATTTCTTAAAATATTATAAAAATGTAAATTATATATTTCTGGACTCAAGCCCTGGGCTTCTAACTTTAAGGTCTCAAAACAGGATGTTAAAGCATTCTTTGCAAGGCAAATGACCAATATCAAAATTCATCCAGAGGAAAGGTCAAGAACCTCAAATGAAATAAGGAAAAAAAAAAGAGGATTGAAGGAGGACTAGAATCACCAGTTCTCAAACTCTGTAATAAAATAGCAATCAAAAGTGTTTAAAACTGGTTAAAAATATGGAAGCTGATCAATGGAACAGAGTAGATAAGCAAGGTCCAGAATAAGCAAACACAGTAGTTTAATGTTTGATAAATCCCAAAATACTAATGACTGGAATAAGAATCTCTATTTGACAAAAACTCTGAAACTAAAAAGATTAACAGAAATTAGGTTTAGACTAACCTCTCATATCACATACCATAAATAGTTCCAAATAGTTATATGTCTTAAATATAAAAGATTATGAGAGAGAGAGAGAGAGAGAGAGAGAGAGAGAGAGAGAGAGAGAGAGAGAGAGAGAGAGAGAGCACACAATGGAAGAAGATATTTTGCATGATTATTAATTATTGTAGAGGGAGAAATTTTAACGGGATAGAGGTGACCATACAAGTTAAAAAGGATAATTGCACTGTATAGTTGAAAAGATTTTACATGGACAAAATCAAAGAAGCCAGAATTAGAAGCAATTAATTGGGAAAAAAATCTTTGCAGCACATATGTCTGATAAAGCCCTGACATGCAAAATATATAGGGTTTTGAAATAGATATATAAGAATAAGAGCCAATCCCTAAAAGGTAAGGTGTCAAAGAATATGAATAGACAGTTTCAAAAGGCATAAAATCAATAAAGTACTATATGAATATTCTCCAGATCATGAACAACAAGAGGAATGCAAATAAAAACAACTATGAAATATCACCTCATATCCATTAGATTGCCAAATATGACAAAGGACAAAAATAGTAAATTTCAGAGGAGATGTGGGAAGACAGGCACACTAATGTAGTATACTCATTTGGTATATTTTCTTAAAGCATATGGCAGGTTTTCTTTAACAATCTGTACTGAAGTGGGACAGGGCATATTGGGAACATGTGCTTGGTCTACATTTATGAACATTTTCCTTCTTTTTTGTCTGGTAGTGGTGATAGAGACCTGAATTTGAATCTTACTTCTGATACTCTAGTTATAGGACCTCTGACAAGCCACTACTTAATTTATCTGAGGCTATTTCCTTATCTGTAAAGTGGAGATCCTATTACCTATTTAATTCACAGAACTGGTGAAAATAGAAAATGAATATTATTATATGTGATGTGCTTGATAAACCTTAAAGGCTATATTAATACTAGCTATTATTATTCTCAACTCTTTGATTCCCTCTTTGCTCAAATGCTTTTAGACTCCTTCCCCCCCCCCCCCCCCGAGAACCACAGAGCAAATGCAGTTGTATGATAGATGCTCTTATGATGCTCTTATTTTGGGATCTATGAAGATTTTAATATAATTAGTTTCCTTTATAGTTTTATGTGTTTTATTTTATGCATTCAAAACATTATTCCGAGGACTTCATGAGAATCAATAGATTACCAAAAATGTCTAGTATAATGGAAAAAAATAAATAAATCCATGGTTTAGGGGAAACCACTTATGTACATAATTTGAAAATGGATTTAATAACTGTGTACAAATAATACATTCTTGACTCATCTACACACTATAGGTTCCCACATGTTAGCAAGTATGTGCAGGTATGTAGACTGACAAGACTATGATAACTCATATTTATTTAGCAATTTAAGGTTTATAAAGTACTTTCTTTACAAAGTACTTTCCTCACAGTAACCTTAAGGGGTATGTAATATGAATATATATATTATCACCTGCCTTTTTTTTTTTTTTTGATAAGGCAATTAGGGTTAAATGATGTGCCCAAGTGATTTCTATTGAGCATTATTTTTACTCAGAAACCCAATGCAGTGGCAGACCAATCAAAAAGAAACAGGAGAAGAGAGAGAGAAGAAAAAAAGGTAGGTGTGTGGGTGTGAGTGGGGGTTACTTACCCTACTACCACAATTATAAAATCTAGTAAATTCCAGCCATTGCGGAGGTAAGCATTGGGGTGAAAGAGAAGTCCATATGCTATTACTTTTAAAAATGCTTCCACTGTAAAAATGATGAGAAAGAGATATTCCACTCGTTCCTGGAGAAAAGGAAACAAAAAGGAGAAAGAAAAACACATTAATTTGGAGTTTGTAAAATTTTGAATCAGCAACAGCCACTTATACAGTATGCATCTGCTTATATGAGTGTTTGTATAAGTCTATTAGTTAACATTTTCACACAAGTATCCCTCCTATTTTATAGATGATAAAATTGAAACTTGGAGAAGTTCACAATGACTTGCCCAGAGTCACACAGCTAGGAAGGATAGGATTCAGAATTTGAATACAGGTCTATTGTCTTTGAGTCCAGTGTTCTTTCTCATGTATCAGAGTTGCCTCACAGATGAAATTTTGCTCAGATCCTAGGAAAGGCATCAACCTAATAGACAGCAAGAGTTTGGTGGTAGGACCTGTTCTAACCACTACTCATTGTGATGTGTTATGACTTGAGAGATTTCTTGGCACAAATGTTTGGCCTAAAGATCAGCCCTACTCCAGGATCAGGGACTCAGAGTTTGCAGGAACCTTGGAAATCATCTTGTTCCATATACTCATTTTACAGATGAAAGAATCTGAAGTCTGGAGAGGTTAAATGGCTTGGCCAAGGTCATGTAGCTAGTAAGTGGCAAAGCTGAGACTTGGGTCCAGATTCCCTACTCAAGCACTCTTATTTACTCTGCCTCTCTGTGGCCTCTGGAGCTATTTTACAACTTTATTTCTTTGGTTCTTAAGGAGGCTTTCCTCCTTAACAGTCCCCGGAAAAAATGCAAGTATTAAGGTAAGGTGATTAGATTATGCCTTTGGGACTACCTGAATTAGTTATCAGTGAACACTTTATAGGGAATTATAGACACTCAATTGAGAGCAAGATATCAAAGGAAGGGAGTACAGGCTAGGATTTGGACTCTAAGGAATCCTTAATTTTTTGATGGTTTCATGACCCATTTGGTTGCCTACAGATGCTCATATACCCCTTCTCAGAATGTTTTTAAATACACAAAACACACAGCATTATCAAGAAAACAAAAAAGTTAATAAAAAATAAAGATGTATTTTTTTCCTTTTAATGCTCAGGGACTCCTTACAATTTTATATTTACAGATTTAAGAACCCTTGTCCAAGGTGAGAACAGAAGTAGTGATATACCCAGGAGGGAGGAAAGGGAACAATGAGGAAGAGAGAGAGGATGCTAAAAATTCCACTTATTTCATTTCTGCCAAGGGCTTGAAGGATATTCACATATTTTATACATATGATAGATCTAAAAAAAACATGTAAAGATAATTTGAGAAATATAAAATCATGAATCAGAGCAGGTATCCTGCTTGGCTGACATTTGGCTTAGAAATTTAAAATTTCAATGTCTAAAGAGTCAAGGTCTTTTGGTTAAGTTTTATGGGATGGTCAGTCCTTCTTGGGTAGAGAGTGAAAGAGTAAGGTGAAGTATTGGAAAAATCCAGCCTCCATGAGTGGGATCTAAGTATATATGCCTTTTTTCTCTTTGCCACCATCTGAGAAGGGCCTTCTTTAAAAAAAAATACAGTCTGTGTCACTGGAAGCCCATACTTAGAAAAGCACAAAGTCTTTGGTTCAATTAGTATAAAAAGTCTATTGACTTATTCACTTGTTTCTCTCACAGCTCTTAATTGCTTTTCCTCAATCTCTTTCCCTTACTACAGAGGCTTAATGGTCCCCACTCCTTATTTGCTACCATGACATCTTCATGCATCATTGCCCCCTGAATGAGGAACCTCATCCTGTCTCTCTGCTAGAGCCACAATATGTCAGTTTGTCCTGAATTTTTGATGTTGCTCTCTTCTGCATTGCCCTGCCATCTGCCCCCAGGAACTTAATCATGATGTCCAGGGAGAGCCACATGGAGATGGAACCCAAGAACTGTACCCACTCACCACAGCCCAGTCAGGGAGGAGGGAGATCAGGGATGTCCACCTCATTCGAAGAACACTCTGTGAGGACATCTCTCCCATTGCCTCATTTTTATCACTCTTTCTTTCCCTGGACATAATACCAGGATTTAATGCACAAGAGAGTCAGAATATAGTGAGTCCGAGAAAGGGTACTTAGGGTTAGCATCATAACCACCTATTACATCTTTCTTTTAAGAAGTTAATTCTTGTACACGGCAACAACAAGATCAAATGATGATCAATATACAGGATAAGTTATGTTCATTATATTTGATCCTATATTGCCATTTTAATGATAGGTTGATAGTTTATCCTTTGATGGATACATTCCAGGGATAGACATCCCTTCTGTGGAATCCTCTACTCGTTTTATTTGAGTAAATCCTGATTAAAATGACCAGTTAAAGGGAAGGAAGTGTCTGAGAGAGAGACAACATTTAGCTAAATGTAGGTATGCAAACATAGAGAGTGTGCAGTTGTGTAGCCTCTAAATCCTACATTGTTAGTGCACAGATAAACAGTGCTATTGGGGTATCTAGGGATTCTATAAAAGACTGGGACCTGGCATTTAAATAGACAAAGGGCAACATGGCCAGTAATATGGGGTCAGCTACATTCCATCATAGACTTAGGAAACTGATAAGTTCATTGCTGTTGGTAGAAATGTGGTGTGCGGGGAGGAGGGATAAAACTTCAATGGAGATTTCAGATATGTTAAATTCCCCAGATTCATTCCAATTCAATTAAATACACATTTAAGTCTTTACTGTGTGAAGGTTTTAGGGAAGTAACAAAGTCAATGAAAACATAGATCTTACTTTTATAGAATTAATAGTCTTGTAGGGGGATAGACTATGAATACAAATGGCTATAACATATACCCCATGGCTTCAGCCCAAACACAGCTCAACAGTTTTCACCTTATGTAATGAGCTCTTACATAATGGCAAATTGTCTGTGTGTCCACAGTATTTGCTTTGCAACCTTATCTTTTTCCTGGACATCAGGAGCTCCAAATCCTGTTCTTATTTTTTTTTTTAAATTTTAATTTTATTTTATAATTATAACATTTTTTTGACAGTACATATGCATGGGTAATTTTTTACAACATTATCCCTTGCACTTACTTCTATTCAGATTTTTTCCCTTCCTCCCCCAACCCCCTCCCCCAGATGGCAAGCAGTCATATATGTTAAATATATTACAGTATATTCTAGATACAATATATGTGTGTAGAACCAAATTTTTTGTTGCACAGGAAGAATTGGATTCAGAAGGTAAAAATAACAGTTTACATTCATTTCCCAGTGTTCCTTTTCTGGATGTAGCTGGTTCTTGTTCTTATTTGTGAAAGAGATGATATGTGGATTTAAGACATGGGGGTAGGATTGAGTCAGTGCCTGATGAAAAATGTGATCCATCCATGCAATATATGTCAAAGTAGCTGCTGATCTTCCCCCTTTTGGCCATTCTCAATTGTCCAGGAATATCTTTAATCCTCATGACTATCTCCTATTGAAAAATTCACTTTTGTCATGAGAATTTGGTTAGAAATCTGGCACTGGGTGCAGAATCAGAGGACTTTAGATTGGGAAGGGAGCTTATAGAACTCTTAACTCTTGGAATAATTTTGTTTTCAGAAACTGAAGCTTGGTGAGGGTGCTCAATATCATACTTTTAATCCTCGGCATAACCCAGATAGGAAACTAGATCTTGGGAGTCTAAGAGCAAGTTCTCTTCTAATTACTTCCACCTTATTTCCTGATAAAACATAAAAAAGTATCATTACCCCTTCCTATCCCTCCAGAAATAACAAGGGTATATAAGGATATTCATTCCCTAAGGGGAAGAAAGCTTCAAGGCCTTAGGTGAAACAGGGCATTTCAAATCAAACAAGAGGAGTCCTAGAGACGTGTTTAGGAAGGAAGTTATGTTCTATTAGTGCATCAAATAATCTAGGTTTCCTGTGTGAACAAGCTGACCCTATGGTGCAGATAACCACTAATAACTCTGACCTTGGAAGCCAGAGGAGTTTGTGTGTCATGCTCCAGATAAATAGGAAAACAGCATTGTTGACTCTGGTCCCTTGCCAACATGTGTTATGTTGCTGCAGAGAGATTTACACAAAATTGGAGAATAAGAACGGGGTAATTTTTTTTTAAAGCTAACGTTAGCTTTTAGAACCATCTAATATTTTCTCCAGGCCACTGCTTTTCAGATATATATTAGGAAAAATTGGGATCTTTTCATTTTCCATATCTGGCATTATCCTGGTAGACAAGGAAAGTAGGATCAAGCAATCAATAAGCATTTATTAAGTGGCTAGTATATGCCAGGCCTTGATTAGTCACTCAGAATATAAAAACCCAAGTCAAGCCGTCTCTGCCCTCAAGGAATTTCCAGTCTAGCCTGAAAAGGCAACATATGGAGGGTCCAAAATAAATAAAATATAATTGAGGGGCTTTGGAAACTGAAGGATATGGAAAATCTTCATGTAAAATCTGACCTGAATCTTGAAGGAAGTTAATGATTTTAAGAGATAGAGGTTGAGAGATCTAGGAGAAAGCCAGAGAAATGATGGCCAGAGATGGAAGATGCAGAGCTGAGGAGCAATATGGATCAAGACTGTAAGGGCAGGTTGAAGCAAAGTTGCAAATGATTTTTCATGTAAAGCAGAGGGATTTATCTGACCTTTGAGGTAGTGGGGAACCAGTGGAGTTTATTGAGTTTATTGAGGGCAGTGCCATGGTCAGATTCATGCCTTAAGAGAATAATTTTGCTAACAATTACAATTGGCAAATATAAGTGACTAATAGGAAAAAGAGGAATTCCCATCTGTGGTCACCTTCTCGACCTAATCTGATCTCATTTTATTCTACTTCATGTGCTTTGTGCTCTCAGTACCCTGTATTACTTTCTACCCCAAAGCAAATACTGCAGTTTCTTGCCTGTGACTTGATTGATACTCTCTTTATGTCTGGAACATCCTCTTGCTTACTCTTTGCCTGCTGAATTTCTACCTCCCCCCACCTCCATTCCCTCAAAGCCCATATACCACCTCCTTTGCAAAGTCTTCCCTAATTCAGTTGATAATGACCTTCATCTTCAGACCTTACATAATACTTGCTTTTGTACTTTTTAAATATACTTATCATGTAAATGCTTATTGACTGACTGGCTGACTGTATCATGTCACACATGACAATGTCTTAACTCCCAACTAGATTGCTGGCTCTGAGGGGGCTGAGATTTTACCTGGCTAAACTTGGCATCTCACCCAGAATTATAATGCTCGGCAAACAGCAGATTTTTGATGGTTGTTTGTTTAAAGCCTAAGGCGAGAGAAGTAAATCAGTAGGAAAAACAAGCCATTCTGTTCACCTCCACTAATGGGAACACTGGAAACCAGTCTATCACTGACTTCTGAATAAATTATACCCTTCCATTGCCTGAGTCATACCCCACCCATTCTCAGGGATCCCCTTGAATTTACAACTACATTTACTCCCTTGGTTCTTTGTGATCTGTACCTTACTCTGAATATTTTGGGACTGGAATGGGGGGGTATGCAGTCATGGACATAATCACTATTCCCCTTCTGTGAATTACGGGGTGATTCCACTGCTATTCTAATTTCTGTGTTGTACTTGCTAATCTCTATGTGGTGTCTGGTGTAGGAGTTCTATGTGGAAAAATGATGTCTTCTTGATATATGCTAGGCTTCTTAAAATCAAAAAAACTTAAAGCAGCAGCTCCTTATTCACAATGGAGTGGGGTGTTCCAGAATAAAACCTCACTTTACAATGATCATTTCATTATTTATATGAAATGATAACTGATATATAGCACTTTAAAATTTTCATATGCTTCACATGATATTATTTCCTTTGAGACTAACAACAAATGTATGCTGTAGGTTTTATGATGATTATTTTCCTCCTTTTACAGAGAAGAAATGGCTCAGAGAAATTAAAAGATTTGATCATGGTCACCTAGATTGTGTCAAAAAATTGGTGTAGTGTAGTCTTAGGTGTAACATGATATCCAGTAGATCAATGGTCAAAACATGAATAAATACCATACATAAAGAATCCTGAGAGCGGCATATTGGCTTAGAAATCCACATATTAGCATTGTATATATATATTCTATTTTTATTTATTTTGTTAAATATTTCCCAGTTATATTTCAATCTATTTTTGGTTTCATTCTGCAGGGTTTGCAGGTGGGCCATGGGTTGACACTATATGGGTTAATCCAACACTGCCTGCCCATGGGCAAGTCATAATCAATCCACATACAACATTAGCTCTAAATTAAATATTTTACCCCACAAAGTACTAGGTTACCAATAATCTACATAAACTATATATAGGCTGATAATATATCTGTATAGTACAAAGTGAGAGAAATTCAGACAGTGGAAGCTTGTATTGTAAAGACCTAGGTATGAGTCTTGGCTTAAAACTTGGAGATTAGGAGCAATATGAAAATGGGGGATGGAAAATAGTTAATCTTAAGCAAGAATGTAGAAAATATATAATTTCAGTAACTTAATATAAAGCTGGAAGTTGGAAACCATACTATAGAGAACTTTGCATGATACCACATATAATGTCATCTGATGGTTAAAACAACCCTATAAGGGAGATAATATAGAATATATTTTTCTCATTCTAATAATGAAAAACTGAGACTCAGAGTAATTAACTAATTTGTTTATGGTCACATAATTCATAAGTATCAGAGCCAGTTTAAAAACACAGCCAGGAGGGTAAGAAACATCAGACCAAATTAGGAACCAGATCAAATCTACTGATTGATAATTATGCTTACTCAGTACATATTCAAGCAGAGTATTCTTTGCCCCAGCTCAGGACATATAAACAAGTGTTTGAAGAAGAGTAATCTGACAGTAGTATGTAGGATGGATTTCAGGAGGGAAGACTAGAGGGAATTAATGTGGAATTTTAGGTTTATGGTTTCCGTAGGGATGGAAAGGACACATCTGAGACAATAGGAATGGAACCTGTTAGCTGAGTGGAGAAGGAGGAAAAAAGAAGAGGAGGAGGAGGAGTTAAGAATGACTACCAGACTTTGAGTCTGGGTGATTTAGAAAGTAAAAGCACCAGTGATAGCAGCAGGGAAGTCTAAAGGAAGAACTGATTTGGAGAAAATAAATTTGCTTTCAGATCTGTTGAGTTTTGAGTGATGGCAAAATATCCAGATAAAAATGTCTTGCCAGAAAAGGTGATATCAGAAGCAAATTAGTTGAGTGAGGATGAAATTAACTGTCAGATCTATGTACGGAAGATGAGTTCATGACAAAACAGGAGATAGAGAAGTTCACAGAAGGTCAAATAGACATTTCTTTTTGATGTAAATCTAAAAAAAAGTTTTTCACAAACAAAAATAATCTTTAAAATTAGCAGAAAAGCAGGAAACTGAAAAAATCTTCATAGTAATTTTCTCGGTTAAGAGCACATGTCTAAAACATATAGGTGGAGCAGCTAAGTGGGGGCAATGGATCCATTAGCCTTGGAGTCAAGAGGACCTGAATTCAAATTTGACTTCAGACACAATACTTTTCAGCTCTATCACTTGGAACCCCAGTTCACACACACACACACACACACACACACACACACACACACACACACACACACACAGAAATTGGAGCTATGGACTAGACCTGCAATTTCACTGGCATAATTAACCCTCTACCCATGCAGGATTACATCTTCTTTTGTAACTTCCAGTTTTAAAGTTGCTATAGCAATGAGAGGTTAAATGATTACTTGGAGTCACCAACCATTATATGTCAGAGGTTGGACTACCTGGCTCCAAAGGATGTTCTCAATTCACTAAATACCGTTTCATAACTGGCACCTTCCCTTTCCAGTCTCTTTATACCTTACATCCTTGCCTCTATCCATATACTCCGCTATCTATTGACACTGACTTCTTTGCTCTCTCTCACACAAAAATCCATCTCCTGACTCCTAGAATTTTTACTGGCTGTTCCCCATGGCTGGAATTATCTCCCTCTCGTGTCCATCTTTTTGACTTCCTTCAAGTCCCAGCTAAAATCCCTTCTTCCAGGAAGTATTTCCCAATTCCCTTTAATTCTGGTGTTTTTCTTCTAGTTATCCAGTATATGGCTTCTTTGTACATAGTTGGTCCTGCATTGTTCCCCCGTAAGACTATGAGCTCTCTGAGAGTAGGAAATGACTGCTTTTTTGTTTTTTTTCCTTTATTTTTGCTATTCTTTTATCCCCAGCAGTAAGCATAGTGTCTTACACATAGTGGGTGCTTAATAAATATTTATTGACTGACCCATAAATTATATAATGGTTATTTTAGAAACTTCCTGAGAGTAAGGGTATGCTTTGTTTTTTATATTTGCATATTTATATTTGTATCCTCAGCCACAGTACACTGGCTGATATACAGTAGACATTTAATAAATGCTGATTGTATTTTACAATATAAGAGAGGAGAGTAGGAAGGAAAAGGAGAGCTCTAATTAGAGTATATTATTCTGGTATTGTTAAAAAAATCATATACATATTAGAAAATGTGTTCATGTTGAGGTTCAGTAACATGTACAACAATGACAAAACACAAGGCATTAAACCTTATACAGGTGGAGATGTTATGTCTTATGCAGGTGGGGACATTGTCTCTGGCTCCCTGCTTCCCTCCAGTGGCCATTTGACAAATTACCCCAAGCTGTGTCAGTTTAATGACAGTTTCTTAGGTTAGAGTGCCTACAGAATAAACACAAACTCTTAGCTTGACAATTTAGGACCTGTTCAGTCTTATTTGAACCTGCCTTTTCATTATTCTATGGTGCAGCCACGCTAATGCATTGATGTCCTATGATCATATTCTGTCCATTTCTGCTTCCATACCTTTGCTTTATTTCCTGAAATTCCTAGTTCCCTTCTTTTCCTATCTCAGTCTGCCAGAATTTTCTATTTAACACTCAAAGTCCATTTCAAACACCACCTTTTCTACGAAGATTTCCTTAGCCCACCCTTTCAACCTCTCAGCTGTAAAAAGTATTTCTGTCCCTGGAATTCTAGCCCCTTATGCCTTACTTATGCCTTTATTCTGTTCTATCTTACAGCTATTTATGCTAGTGTCTTATCTCTTTATTATAATTATTATAAAATTATAAGTTTCTTGATGGTAGGAATTAAATTTTCCATCCCCTATAATGCTTACTTTCAAATCAATTCAATTCAATTCAGCACATATTTATTACACATCTAATTTTTGTCAGAAACTACCTTTACCTTCATGGAGTTTATTTCTATCAGGAGGAAACAGTACTTATGCAGAAAAGTAAATAAAAATACTGAGTAACAGGGGAGGGAAAGCACTGACAATTCAGGGAAAGTCAAGAAAGACCCTGGTGGCATTTTGCATACAGTAGACATTGAAACAAAGCATTTGTGAACCTTTAGATTCTATAAATGTGAATTATCATCATTATCACATGGCAAATATTTATAGATTTGAATTGTTGTGAGACTATATCTGCTACCCAGGTTCTTCCTCTCTACTTCTACATCTGATAATCAGTCTTCCCAAGCAGCTTCCTCTGCTGATTCCCGAAGCATCATTCTCCCTTCAGCACTGCTTACGGTGCCTTGGCAAATACACAACGGCATCATCTATTCAGTCTGTTTAAAAGCCAACAGGCAAGGAAATGAATGCACATCAGCTGTAACTCAGACACACTTCACATATGGCAGGGAGACATTAGAGTTGGCACTGTATTCTGCAATAGCAAAAATCTCATCAGGTTGCTGAGTTCCTCCAGAATGAAGATGCTCGGGGAACTATAAATGTGAATTGCCCAACTGGTATGCATTTAATGCCTCTAAAACACTGTTTACTTTCACAGCGAGGTTTCTTCTTTAGTGGTAGCAAGAGTTCTATCACTGGACCTGAGATCAGGAAGACCTGAATTCAAATTCCTCCCCAGAAACTTTCTAGCATGGTGGTTATGGGCAAATCACCCACTCTTACCTACTTTAGTTTCCTTATCTATAAAATGGGTACAAAAGCACCTGCCTCCTAAGGTTGTTGTGAGGATAAAATGAAATAATATTCATAAAGTTCGTTACAAACCTTAAAGTATTATAAAAAATGCCAGTTCTTCTTCCTACTCCTATTTCCTACTCCAACTCCTACTTCTTACTTCAACTCTGCTTTTCTCATGGCAAGGTATTCAGATATCACCCCTAAAATAGTATTTAAGTACCGTAAGCTTGCAGGAATTAAAACTGCATATTCCTAGGGCTACAGACTGGACCTACAATTTCACCAATGTAGGAAATCCCTGGTGAAGAAACTCTTTCAACTGTTTCTCTGTAACTTAGAGTTAGTGAACTACGCAAGATCACACAGCCAGTATTTGTCAGATTTAGGACCTGACTCTAGCTCTTCTTGGCTTCAAGACTTGCTCTCTATTCATCATTCAACGCTGCCTTTCTGTATGCACATGTGCATATATGTATACAAACACGTCTTAGAATCTTATATCTGAATGAGACCATTACTGATGCTAGAGTAGATAAGTGACTTACAAGGTCTCACAACTAGTCAGTAGACCAGGTTAATAATCCACAGATCTGTGACTTTGTCAAATTAAGTATTCATTCTGCCATAAAGAATCGAATTCTACAATTTAGTAGACAATCTTTGGGAAATGACGTGGCCACAAAAATCAACAGTCTGCAGCAAATCTGGAGATATGAAGCTCCAAATATAAGCCTTTTCTGGTACTCCCCCCCTTCTTTTTTCTTTTCCTCTGGGATTAGCTTTTCTCAACTCTGCTGAGTTCTTCTAAATAGCTTATTATTTACATATTGTCTTCCCCATCTGAATATAAATTCTTTGAGGTCAGAAACCATTTTTGCCCTTTTTTCCCTTTAATTTCTAGAGTTGACCTCAGTACTTGACATATGACCGAATAACTGACAATAGATATACTGAGAGTAGTAGGAATTCTATAATGATTGGTAAAACCTTCTATTTAAAAATAGGATATTTTTTAAAATAAAAAATATTTTTCTATGTATACTTATCTTGCCCTATCTTCTCAGCCTGCTTTTCTCTGAGTAGCATAGAGGATGGCCCACTGCTTTGTATTGTAGTCATCTAGCTCTTCCTTTTTTCTAAATTGCAAGTTCTTTGAGGTCAGGGAAATATATATTCTTTCCTGTAGCTCTTTGTTATTCTTTATTGATGCCATAGATATAGATATATCACAGTCACCTAATATACTCTTGGCCCCTCATCTTACCCTCCTTTATATAAACCGTTTAGGCAACATACAAAGCAGCCACAGATTATATTGTGTGTCATATTCTGTACCTGGAGCCCCTTCCCCTTCCTCTCTCTAGGAGAGATATGTGTTTCATATTCTTTTCTCCAGAGCCAGGATTTTTCATTGCAATTAACTTAAATCTGCCTTTGATGTTGTTTTCAGGTTCATTGTTGTCTTTGCTCACACTGCTTTGAGCACATATTGTAAGCACTCAATAAATACATAATAGATGTGAACAAACACAAATAATTAAATTAGCTCAAAATAAATAAAATATCACATAAAATCATTATCATTTAACAAAGCAGAAGAGGATGAATTAACACATAGCAAATTAGCTGAAAACACTTTTGTTCTCTGACCTTTTCCAGGTCTGTTTGAAATTCATCTACATTTGGTTTTGCCTCGTTTTCCATAAATATCTTAAAGTGAAAAAAATCTGTAATTTAAGAACCTTAAAAAGAACTCTTTTCCACTCCATCTTTTCCATTAGATTACAGATAAGAATTGTTGATGTTCCAGAAGGGGAAACTAAAGTAAAGCTGAAGGAAGTAAGTAAATGAACAGCTATCAAAGATTTGTGAAACCCTGGATTGTGGCCTAGAGAAGTTGATACTGAGCCCCAAATCACAATTTAATGCATGCTCTGTTCCATTCATTTCAACCACTGATGACCGGAGTCAAGAAGCATCTGTGGCAGGGCTAATTCAGAATTATAGAACTGCAGAGCTGGAAGGAACCTTAGTCATGATCTACTCTAATCCCCTAATTTACAATCACTCAGTCATCATATTTATTAAGTTGCTACTGTGGGCCAGACATTGTGTCCATTGTTAGGGGTACAAACCCAAAAGCAAAAATCATTCCTGCTCTCACTTAGCTTACTGTCTAGCAAGAAGAGACCATATTTACAGATATAGATGTGAATAAAAAGATACAAGACAATTTGTTGGAGGAAGGCATTAGAAACTGGGAGCAAAGGTCTCCTGGAAAAGATGGTGCTAGAATTGAGCCCTTGGAGAAAATTAGGGACTCTAAAAGAGAGATGGGATTGTTAATGGAGGGGAGTAAAGTGCAGTAGTGTGATCTTGGGCAAGTATGTGATCTTAGGCATAATACCCTGTTTGCTTCAGTTCCTCATCTGTACATTGAACATGAGAAGGAAATAACAAACCGTTCCAGGGTCTTTGCCAAGACCACCCCAAATGGAGTCTGACACAAGTGAAATGGCTCAGCAACCCAAAATGAGGAATTTATGTTTGATAAAAGAAAGAATGGGGATTTACTGACCTTAACTGGGAAGGAAAGTCTACATGATTACTTTAGGTAGCTATGTGAAGGATGGAGTGGAGAGGGGAGAGTTTTAATGTAGGGAGGTAAATGTTATATAGTCCAAGTATGAAGTGATAGGGACCTGAACTAGGTTAGTGGCAATTTGATTCAAGAAAAAGGAACAGATGAGACAGATGTTATGGAGGTAGAATCAAGATTTAGCAACTGAGTTGATGTTTGGAATGCATAAGAATGAGGTGATATTAAAATTGTGAATGTGAGTGACTGAAAAACTTGTGATACCCTCAATTGAAATGAGAAGTTTAGGTGAAGGGTGCATTTTTGGGGAAAAATAATAAGTTCAGTTTTGGATATGTTAAGTTTGAAATGCTTTTAGGACACTTGGTTTGAGATATGTAATAAGTGCTTGGTGATGAGAGATTAGAACTCAGAAGACTGATATGATCTAGGAATATAGATCTGAGTCATCAGCACGCTGATAATAATTAAATCTATTTGAGCTATTGAGGTCATTCATTTATATGGGTAGAGAGAGAAGAGAAATATGCCTGGGACAAACCCAGTCACATTTAGGAGGCATATTGTAGACGATGATCCAGGAAAGGAGGTTACAAAGGAGTTTTCGTAGAAATTGGAGGAGGAGAAGGAAGAAGTGGGGAGGAAAAAGAGAAGAAGAGAGAGAGAGAAAGAGAGGAAAAGAAAGAGAGACACATAGAGCGACAAAGAAAGAAAGAGACACAGAGACAGAGACAGAGACATGGAGAAAGAGATAGAAAGAGGGAGAGAGACATAGAGAGATAGAGACAGAGAGACACAGAGACAGAGACAAAGAAGGAAGGAAGGAGGGAGGGAGGGGCAGAGAAAGGAGAGGAGAGAAGTGTGAAGCAAGGAGAGAGAATATTGTCACCAAAAAACAAAAACAAAACAAAAACTCAAATTCAAAACAAAATCAATAACTAGGTAGGAAGGAGAATCCAGAAAAGTAAATAGTGTCAAATGTCATGAGAAGTCAAAAAGAAATGAGAATTGAGAAAATGTCATAAGATTAATTAAAAGATTATGGGTGGCTTTAAAAAGGGCAGTTTCAATTGAGTAATGAAGTTGGAAGACAGAAATTTTAGAAAAAAAAGAAAAGAACTGAAGGCAGTAAGGGCAAAACTTTCAAGGAGTTTGTGGAAAAAAAGATATAAAATAGTAGCTTGCAGGATTGGTGGAATGTAATGAGTTTTTATTTTTATTATTTTTTGGAGAGATTTAGGCATTTTAGTAGACAGCATGGAAAGATAGATAGGAAGAGCCTAAAGATTATGAAGTTTTTTTTTTTTTTTTGGAGGGGGGGGGTAAGAATATGACAAGAAGGGTAGAAAGATACATATAGAAGGATTGATTTTGACCAAGAGCAAGGTTACCTCTTCGTGATAGGATGGAATTAAGGACCTGAAAATAGGAAATGATGTTGAAAGCTTTTGAGGTGGAAAAAATGTATACAGTGAAGTTCATTGAGAATGAATTTTTTTTTTTTTAGTAAAGTGTGAAGTGTTATCTTTGGCTGTGAGGATAGAGAAAAAATAATGCATTTCTATTGGATGGGCATATGGTCTGGCTGCATGTAGTAGCTTAGATATGGTGAGTGGAAAAGTCAAGACTCTTACAGATCTCTTGAATCCTAGCCATTCATCCATCTGTCCAGCTATAGACATAGATACTTACTTTTATCCTTGTATGCTACTGAGATTATGCAAAAAAAAAATTAAGGACTTTTTGTTGTTTTTCTCAGGACAGCTGGTCATAGGGGTCATAGAGAATGATCATAGAAACATAGAAATATACAATTTAAAGCAATTACAGAAGATACTTTATAGATACTATAGATCTATGTGTGGTCAAAGTATGGTTCTAGGTATCTCTGAGAGAGTCTTCTTGAGGTCATAATTATTTTCATGATTGTGCTAAAATATTATGATTTGCCTAATAAAATATTCCTCCCTTTTTCAACTACATAGCTATGTGAAGCCGGGTTTTCTTTATATACTTAAACAAAAGAACAGTTTGTAACAGATTGAATATGGAAACAGATAGAAAAATCCAGCTGTCTTCTATTAAGCCAGATATGAATAAGATTTGCAAAAATATGTAAAACAACACCACTCTTCTCACTCATTTTTTGTTTTAGAAAATATAGTGATCTTTCATAAAAATATGTTAACATTCAATGAATTCATTATTACTTTTAAAAATGAATTAACAATTTAAAATTTTCTAAATTTCTAAAATGCCAATTTAAATGAAATGAAATTTAATTTCTAAAATGGCAATCGATGTAACCAATACGAACCAAAGATCTTTGAGATCCTCGACAATTTTTGAGAATGTGTTTCTAAGACCAAAAAGTCTGAGAGCTGATTATCTAGAGCAAAGATGTCAAACATGACAATACAGATGAAAATGGAAATGGAAAAGCCAGAAAAATATGACAAAATAGATAATAATAAGTTGTGGTTTTGTTAGTCAATATGTGGGCCTCTGGGGATACTTATATATAGTTTAGTGGCCTGGTCTCTATTTGAGATCGAAACCACTGCTTCCACATTTTATGGATAAGGAAACAGAAGTTCAGTGAGGTCAAGAGCTAGCCCAACACCACGTGGCCGGCCAGCAAACAACTTGGCCAGGCCAATGGATGACTGATAGAGAGCTAGAGGAAATCTCAGAGATCACCTAGTCCAAGTATCGTTTTATTCTTGAATAATTTGTGTCTCAGGACAGCTAAGTGAGGTGCCAAAAGTCACACAGATGGTATTAGAGATGACTCCAGAGTCCACTGTACCCACAACAGTACTGGAACAAAATCCTCTACCAACTTCCTGAGAAACCTCTACATGAGGGAGAACCTACCTCCTCCCAAAGCTGAGCTTTAAGCTTTTGGACAATCATAGTTCAGTAGGAAAGTTGTCAATATTTGGCCAAATTGTCTTTCCACCGTTTGGGATTTCTAATTTCTATCAGCCAGGATAACTGATTTGTTTACTCCCACTTCTGTTCTTTAAGACGAAATAAATGCCCACCATCTAGGGGAGGGGGTGGAGGGAAGGAGGGGAAAAATTTGGAACAGAAGGGAGTACAAGGAATAATGTAAAAAATTACCTATGCATATGTACTGTTAAAAATGTTATAATTATAAAATTAATTTTAAAAAAGATGAAACAAAAAATTCCTAGTTCATTTGATAGGTCTTCAAATATTCCCCTAACACTTCCTTCTCCAGGATAAACATCTTCTGTTCTTTCATTCTCATTTGTACTGGTCTCCTGTATATTTACTCATCTTGGTTGCCTTTCTTGGGCATTTTCAAGTTTGTTAGTGTATTTCCTAAAATATGGTACCCAGAACTGAGCACAGTATTCCAAAGTGTGGCCTGAGTCAGACAGGTCCAGTGGGACTGTCATGGCCCTCATTACTGGACTTTCTCTTAATGTAGCCCAAGACTGAATGAGTTTTCTTGGTTGATGTATCACACTGTTAACTGATATCAAGTTGGTGGTCCACTGTAACCTCCAGATGTTTTAAAAATATGAACTATTGTATAAACCTGACAGCCAAAACCTGTACTTGTATAATTGTTTATCTGAACTCAGCTATAAGACTTAATATTTATACCTCAGGGCGGGGTTTTTGGGCTCAGAAATATAACAACAATAATGATGATGATGAGAACCAACATTTATAGACTGCTTATGTTGTTTTAAGTGCTTACAATGATAATCTCATTTACTACCTCAACAACTTTGGGAAGTTAAGTGCTATATAGCAATATATAATATTATAACATATATTATATATTGCAATATATAAAATTCTTTGTTGTTGAGGAAACTGAAGCAGATGTTAAGAGATTTGCCCAATGTCACACAGCTATTAAATATCTGAGGCCAGAGATAAATAGAGATCTACATGACTCCCAAGCTACTGTACTACCCAGCTTCCCCTAGTAATATGAAATAGTCTTACTGAATCATTAAAACAGTAGGAACAAAAAGCTCACATTTTAGGGGGATACTTTATAAGTCTAATCATTTTAAGAGACTCAAATCACTTTCTTCTAATAGCTCTCTACTTTATGGATGAAGAAAATGAATTTCAAAAAATTGTCTATGAGAGACATGACCATTATTAAGTCCAGGTATTCAGACTCTTAAATTTGAAGGTTTTTCTCTTACATAGAGTCAAGCACTGACTGAATCAAGCTCTGAGATGTGGAGCTTGAAAGGACAGTATTTTGTGGAATTTTGATAGGCTGCACAATTTTTTGGTTATTTGCCAGATAGCTGGTAAATAAACAGTCTAAAAGGAAAGAGCTCAAACATTCACAGCTCAACTCCTAAGCCATCCTTAGAGCAAAGGAAATTACAGTAAGAAAAAGGAAAAGTGCAATAGAAAGTTACAACAAAATTAATCAAATAAACAACTATAGATCTTTATGTTTTATTGATTGCTTTAGTTTTGCACCCTTTAAAAAAATTCAACAATCAAATGCATTTTTAACCCTACCATGTTTCAGTTAAAAAAAAAAAGAATTTTCATTTCTTTCAAGGACAGGGAAATCTGGGTAACAGTGGGAAATGAAGGGAATAATAGCAAGTATAATAGAGATCAATCAATCTATTTCAAGTGATGTAACTCTATTAGAACAAACGCCATAGATAATTTCTCTGCCCTTTAGAGGTTTTTTTTTTTTTTTTTTTTTTTTTTTTTTTTTGGAGGGGGGAGAGAGGAAAAGACACCATAAATAGTAAAGTCAGAGTGGGTCCTCAGACTCCAAATACAGTGCTCTTTATAGAAGGTGGGACCGAAACCAAGTTCCTGGGGAAGCTAACATATTCTTTCCAAATCAAGTTTTGACTTTTTATGTAATGGTTCTTGTTGCAAGCCAGTTGAAGCTGGTTATGAAGACAGATCCAATTAAATGACTCCTGGAAGCTGTAAACTGTCATAACTTTGGCTCTGTGTATACGTGTGTTTAAATACGGCTTTTCCTTGTAAAAATGGGCTTGTCCTCTTTGCCAGTCAGTTCTGATGACATAAAGCAGGAGAAGCAATAAAAACCTTGGAGTATACCATAAAAATAGTTTGTGTTAAGTACGATCACATAGTTATCCTTCTTGGGGAATTGTGACCTCAGTGGTCACAATAATAAGTATACTTTCTTTACTTGGATGAAGGATATTCTGACTTTTAGGTTTAGGTTTGAGGGATATGGAACTTGGATTTCTAAGAAGCAAATGGGAAACTAGTTTGACATGTTGGACAGATAGTCTAGGTCCATATTTACTCTAGTAGACTACAAAAGTTAATCAGGAAATAAGAAAGACATGGACCTTTTCCACAGCAACGTGAATGCAAGACAGTTTGGCTCTATCTCACTAGTGTTACTGAGTTATTCCTTGAGGATTCAAGGCAATTTTCATGTCACAGACATGATGTGAGTTCAAAGCAATTCACTCATCTCAACCCAAGTAAGTGGAAGGAGAGCAATAAAGTGGAAAAGGTCTTGAGAGCTTCCTAGTTATTGCTATGCTATGACAGGTTTGATTAACAAAAGAGGTGAAAATGTGTTGATTAGGCCCTAGGCATCCTGTCCTGGAGCAGTCACAGAAAAAATAGCATTTCTTTTAAGAAAGAAGCAGCTTCAGCAGCAGTTGATACAGGGGAATAACAGTGCAGTGGAGAAACATCCAACTATAGTTTCAGTGGCCAAGAGGAATGGCAGCTGTGGAGATGAAGTACAGAAGAAGACAGATATAGCCAATTGCTAGGAATATGAGCATAAATTATCTGGGAATGTTCCCACTTGTGCAGGAGTATGAGCAAAATTGTATCCTGCATGTGAGAAGGGGAAGAAGCAAGACTATGATTCTACTGTTTTTCCCTTGTTCTTTACTTTGCTATTCTGGTTTAATTAAATGCTTTACTATTTTATTAATGACTTCTGCCTGGTCTGTTGATAGAAAAGATGCTAGATAAGGGATGTACTTATGTGTGTATAATTGGTACCCTAAAAACCCCACACTAAACTTGATATTGTAAAGATTTCTGGAATCTAGTGGGAAGAGAGTAGTATGAAAATGTATTGGATAGAAATTTAAAAAAAAATATATATATATGATATATATATATATAATCTTACTAACAATGTACCATATAATATAGCTTATTGTTTTTCTTTCTGTTTAATTACCTATCATGGGGGTAAAATTGGTGTTGTAGAAGAGGGGACATTAAAGTCACATAGATTCTAATCATAGTTCTGCCATCATCTTACCAGACCTTGTAAAACACCTTTTTCATAACTTTTTAAATTCACTTATCATTGTATATCATAACAAAACATGTTAATATCAACTAGACCAAAGTTCTATAATATAATAAATCTTATTTTACCTATTCTAACATTTGTTTTCTTTAGCACCAGCTTGGTACTCTGTACATAACAGGTGATTAATAGATATTTGTTGAATTAAATTGAGTCAGTATTACAAGGAGAATCTTGTTTTAATAAATACTATTATATATCTAATAGTGAGTAACAAAGATATTTCTATATCCTGAAAGACAGTCTATATTAATTTTTCTTTGTTAATATTAATGAATTGAATAAGGTTGTATAAGAAAACATATGTAAGAAATTTGTAGAGAAGTGCCTATCCTTTTAGCAGTTTTAATGAAGACATTAAGCTCTTTGGACCTAGATTCCAATATAAAATGAAGTATTTGGACTAGATAAGCTCTCAGATCCATAACTAATCACCCTTAGATCATATCAGATCTTAAATAATCATATTAACTAATCAGTTAATAAAATCTTTGACAAAGTGAACTACTGGTTTAAAAACTCTTCAAGGAATAGGCCAGAATGGTCACTTTCATGTCATAAAAATACATTTCTAAAACCAACAGCTAATATTATTTTCCATGTTAAACGTCTAGAAGCTTTCCCAATAAATAGAGTAGTAAAGCAATAATGGCTTTTTTACCTATTAAACTTGATTTGATTCTATAATTGCTAGCAATACCAATGAGGAAGTCTTGTTTAAGAGACAAAATGGAAGAGGAAACAAACTATCCCTATTTGAGGATGACATAATGTTTTACCTAGAAAACTCCAGAGAATCAGCAAAGAAACTAAGATAATTAAAGAGCTTCAATGAAGTAGCAAGATACAAAATAAATCCATAAAACAATAGTATTTCTTTACAGCAATGATAAAATCACAGAAGAAAATTATAAAGGAAGTCCCATTCAAAATAGCTACACATGCATAAAACATCTGTAAGTCAACCTAACAAAGCACACTCAAAATCTGTATAGCTACAGTTTAGACTATTTAAATATTTTTTTTAAATACCTTATACAATTGCAAGAATATTCAGTGATCTGAATCAGTTTATTGGATGAGTCAAACAGTGGCTATTTTTTTGAATCCAAACTCTTTTTCATAAGGAAAGAACTCTCTCTAACATTTGGAACTTTCCTGATATTCTCAGGACCCTTCTTTTTTTGTCACTGGAACTGAAGTATTCAGATTTCTTTTGTCTTTCAGCTGGCACTATGGCCTTTTAAAGTGAGCTGTGGAGCTTTTGAGAGGAAAATAGATAAAAAGCTTAGCATCCCAAATGAGGATGGCTTTAAGCTCTAGGCTCAAAACCTGATAAATGCATCTAAAGCCAATTCTCTAACTGGCTAAATGTTAAGACTGATAGTTGAAAGTTAAATAGTGACAGGAAAGGACATGGTTTCCTGCATGCAAGGGCTAAGTTTCCCATTCAGTTTGCACACAGAACTTGGTACTCCAGATCCAAGAAAAATTAGGAAATTACCAAAGTCTTTTATTGAGCATTCATCTTTCTATTCAGTAATGACTCTCTTTCCCTGTGATGTGTTGCCTGGTATCTTCAAGTTACACCTCAGCTAGTAAAGTTACCCCAACACTCCATCTGAATCAATCCTTTCTTCGTTAGCCCTTGTTTTAGCCTCCCTTTCTTTCTCTCTTTGCTCCTCATAAAACATAGCAGTCCTATACTTTCCCTGAAGAGCCTGTTTTCTACCATACAATTTATTAACACGATGGTAGCATCAACACTTACTAAGAGTCTACTGTGTGTGAAGTGCAATGCTAAACTCTAGAGGAGCTTTTAAAAATCCAGATATTAGTTTTGTTATCAAGGAGCTTTCAGGCTATAAATAAATACAATACAGATTAGAATATATGAAGTACACATGAGAAGTATAAAGCCCTGGATGAATTTTCCCAGATAAGGGGAAAAATCCCTTCCAGGTAAAGGGATCAGGGAAGGCTTCATGGAAGAAGCGACACTTCATCCAAGCTTCAAAGAAAGCATAGAAGTTGGGGAGAGGAATTTGGGACTTTTCACAATGCTTAATTTTTCTCATTCTTCCTTTTCCCGTTCTCCTAAAAGTCCCCTGCAGGTTGTAATACTAGACTTAAGTCTAATAAGAAGTTACCTATGTAATTTGGAGGTTCCATGAAGGCTCCATTCCCTCTCCCCACCCCTACCCCCATTATCTCCTAATATCTTCCCTTCACTTGGTTATTGTTAAGGTTAGTTTCCTTTCTTTATCTTAAGACCTTCAGTCCTCTTCAAATTCAAATCCCACTGGGAGGAGTCATAGTTTAACCTTTCATTAAACATTTTATATGTTAATACTAAGAAATAACATATTAGGGCTTATAAAAAATTCACTGATACAGAATTTTTAATAGTGTCTAGTAATCTAATTCTACATCGTCCAACTCTTTCAAGTTATGTTTGACTCTTTGTGATATCATTGGGGGTTTTCTTAGCAAAGACACTGGAGTAGTTTTGCATTCCCTTTTGCAACTCATTTTATAAATGAGAAAATTGAGGCAAAATGGCTTAAGTGACTTCTCAAGAGTCATACAGCTACTGTCAAAGGCCAGATTTGAACTCAGGAACATGAATCTTCCCAACTCCAGTCCCAGGACCCTATTCATTGTGCCACCTAGCATTAGTTCCATAACTCTGTCCATTATAAAGGCATAAGGATATGTTTTATTTCTTGGAATTTTGTAATATAAATGCTCCCCTTTCTCACCCTGAGGAGTATAAATGAATTGATATTGCTTGTGATAGATATTGGTATATACACACACACATTTATAAATAATTATATTAATAAGTAATGTGGTTTATCCCTTTGTCACGATCTTTGTATATTAATTATTTGTTCCCTTCTTCCTCACAGAATTTGAGTTAACATTTCCTATTAAGAATCCCAAGGAACTTTAAGACAATAAGAACAATAACTAAAGGCTAGTCTCCTGGTATTTGCCAGATAATTCGTCAGAGAGCTTTCTGGGAGGAAGGTTCATGCCTCTGTTAGTTGACTTGTACTCTCTGTATATTATTGATTATTTCTTGCTTTCCTCCCTAATCTATCAATGAAGTAATCCCTCCCTTTCCCCAATAATGAGAAAATATCAAATAAATAAGGGAGAAAAATCTTGTCACATACTGCTATCCCCTATAAGTAATATTTGTGCTCAAAGTTATACTCAAAGATAATCGATCAAGAAGTGGAGATAACAGTCAACAATATCTTGCTTCCCAAACTTTTAGGGATTTCCTATAAGAGGGAGTGAGCCTCTCTGACACATCAGTGACATTTCCTAGACAAAAATAGAAAGTTGGGAAGTTATGCCATACCACACACATCTGGGAGAAAATTACACAGCTGTTCCAACCTAGATGCAAATTTGAAGGTTTGCTACATCTGACTGTCATAGTTATTGTTAGGGAGTGAATTCCTAACCAAACTATGGATAAAGGTGACTGCAGAAAATAAAAGCAAGTATAGGATCAAAAGATCTTCGATTTAGAGCTGCAAGGTACCTTAGAAGGTCAGTACACTCAACTCTCTTATGAAACTAAGCCAGAGAGGTTAAGTGAGTAGCCCAGAATCACACAACTGTTATGCTAAGTCGGGATTCAAATCTGGATGAGAATTCATCAATTATATTGCTTTTTTTTTCCATAGAGGTAGAAAAAGCTTTTGACTAAATACAGTAATCATTTATGTCAAAAACACTAAAAATCATAGCATGGTTCTTTTACAAAATATAATCCAAGGCATTCATCTGAAACCAAAAGCTAACATTATTTGTGATGGAAACATACTACAAGCTTTTTTTAAGTTTAGGCATAAAAGCAAAGATTTACGCCCCTTACCCCCACCTCCACTATTATTTAATATAGTGCTAGAAATGCTTATTAGTTAGTAAGACAAGAGAAAGTAACTAGGAGAATAAAAACAAGCAAAGTGAGGGAAAATGTATCCCTATTTATAGATATGATTATGGTTTATAAAAAATGGAGAAAATTCTTCAGCAAAAAACAGCAGGAAACAAAACAAAACCACAAAAATCATCAAGAGGGAAAGATGATGATTCCATCTAAAATAATTGCAAAAGTTATAAAGGTTTTGATTAAATGAAACTGATAAGCTTTCACATGAACTAAGATAAGATCAAGAATCATCTTTGTAACAAATATTTCCAATAGGGTCTGGTAGTCAACATAAATAGACAATTAGCAGAAATATAAAAGATCAAAAGTCATTCCCAAATAAATCAGTAAGCCAAAGCTTGCAAACACATAATTTAAAAAGAAGAATCTCAAACTATTACCAATTATATTAAAACATGCTCTAAATCACTAATAATAATTAAAAACAGCAAACCAAAACAGGTGAGATTTTTAACTCACACCCAGCAAATTGACAAAGATAACAAAAAATGAATATAGTCAATGTTGGCAGTAAGAAGGAAAGACAGGATACTCATGCAAAATTGTGAGTGGATTCAACCATTTTGGAATTCTTTTAAGAGAAAGACTTAAATGTTTATACTCTTAGGATTAGACATTACACTACTAAGTTTATCCTACAAAGAAGTCAACGATAAAAAGAAAAACATGAACATATTTTATTAAAGTATTTATCATAACCTTTTTTAGTGGCAAAGACTTGAAAACAGAGTAGATTCTCTTTGATTAGGGACTGAGTAAATATGTTATGGTACCTGAATATAATGGAATATTACTATGTTGTAAGAAATGATGGATAGAAAGATATATCCAAAGATTTATATGAAGGTATGCAAAAATTTTTTTTGCTTCACATTTAGTTATAAGACCCCATATGGGGTCCTGAACCACATTTTGAGAAGCTGAGCTCTAGTTGACTCTAAGTTACTTGAGGACATAGACAATATCTTCTTTAGATGTTGTCTCCCTAAGCACAGTGCTCTCTGCACATAGTGGATACTGAATAAAATGTGTATTGTATTTGTACTGTATTTTTTTTTTTCTTTAGTTCCCCATCCAAGCATTTTCCCATTTTAAAAAAAATTGGTATTGAAGATCCTTTGGTGGCAGATTGTTTGTTGTGCAACATTCCATTCTGCAGCCTTCCATATTTCATATGCTGGGAAGGCATCAACCATTCAATAGCCCCAACCATTTTTGTAAAAACAAACAAACATATCTAAAATGAGGGAAGTGAAGATAATTAGTAATAATAATAATAAGTACCATTCCAATAATGAGAGAACAAAATCCCCTCAGAATAACCAATCTAACTTCTCAGATTAAGGCAGAGAGCTTAAAGAAGAGTGTTTCACTAAATGAATGTGGCAAAAATAGTTTTGGGATAGCATCAATCCAACTCAAGAGATGACATAAAAAAGTTGATCTCCACTCCTTAGATTCTAGTATAGCCACTTTGCATGCAATTGCGAACATTTCCATGCTTGAATCTTCTGAAAAAGTATCACATTTTTCTTCATCCCCTTGTCCCTAGGACACCATTCAGTGGAATTATTTTTAGCCAAGACACTAAACAACCAAGAAGGAAGCAGCAAATCTGTCTCACAGAAGATGAAAATAATCCCTGTCCTCACGACTCCTGTCCCTTGTGTGTTCTTTATGTCTTGCTTTTTTTCCTGTATTCTTTTTTTTTCTCTCCTGTTTTTCTCTGTCTTCCTTCCTTCATTTCTTTCCTCTAAATTTCTTCTTTCCTCATTTCCTCATCTATCTGTTTCCCCTCTATTTCATGGTCTCTAGACTACCTGACTTTCTGTCTTTTCTCTGTATCTTTAGCTCGGCAATATTTGTTCCCTTTTTTCTCTGTCTTCTGTTCTGTCTCTCTAGCTCCTCTCTTTCCTTATCCTTCTCTTTCTGTCTTAGTACACTTTTTTTTAAAGCTTTCCCATTTCTTTTTTTCCATTTTCCCTTCTCTCTTGATTTATCTCCTCTACTCTCTACAAAGTCAATTTCTCAATTTGAATTGCATATATTCAGCATAAGTCATGTAGTACCATTTTTTCAATATCAGGATTTCTACCCATAGAGATTTTTCTTTTTTTAAAAAAAGTACTATTTTTTGCAGATGTGCTTAAAGTGAAAAAGCATTGAGGCTCTGGGCACTATCATCTTGTGATACTGATAATGCCATTAAAGAAACCCAAAATGTTGTTATACACTGAGAGTATGAGACTACATAATGATTCCAACTCTCTATAGAAATGCTTTTATCTCAGGCAATGCTGCTTAATGGAGAGAAGAGCAGACTGGGAGGGAGACAGCATGGTGGGTTCTACTTCTGACACAGTCTCTGGGTACTACTTGTGGTGACCTAGGGTAAGCTACTTAGAATAATACAATGCTGAATCTGTAATGGAATTTAAAGATAATTTAGACCAATCTCTCACTTTATAGAAAAGGAAATAAACCCAGAGAGATACCTCTTTTATGGTAACCCTATCTTAACCTCTTTGTTATTAGCACTCTCTTCCCTCAAATAATCATGCATGTGTTTACGTATTCATATATTGTTTTCCTCCCCCACCATCCCCTATAGAATATAAATTCATTGAAAACAAATATTGTTTCCTCTCACTCCATTTTTCTTTATACCTCTATTAGTGTCTGATACACAGTAAGCATTTACTATATGCCTTTTGGATTTGGATACCATATAAGACATTAGGATTAGAGTCCAAAATATCTCAACTCCTAGTCCATTGCAGTTTCTTTTGCAAAAGGTTTATAGATTTAAACTTTTAAATTTATAGATTTTAGAAGTAACTTATTCTACTCCCTATTTACCCCCAAGAAACTATGATAAAACTAAGGTCTAGAGAATTTAAATGTGTTAACCAACCAATGTAAGGAGGGATAGAATTAGAATTCTAATCCTGTTTCTTTGATTCCAAATCCGATAATTATCTCCTTTTACTTATTCTAAGACTTAATTTCCCTACAAATCAATTAGTGTTCAAAATGTCTTCCTCCTATTTAGGAGCATTGAGGTAAGGGATATGATTGTGTGAAAAGAGCTTGGGACTTAGAATAAAACATTAAAAAATACAGCCTCCACACTCTGGACTTGAATTCTAGCTCTACCAAAAAGTATTTAATTATGAGATAGTTATTTAACTTTGAGTTTAACTTTTTTATTTATTCCAAAAAATAAGAATAAAATAATTTCAATCTCATAGGTCTGATGGTCAATAAATTAGTGTATATAGACCACTGTGAAATTACAATCTGCTGCTATTATTGCCTTATTATGAAATGAAATATAGAACTTATAATTTTTCAGTCAAAAATTCTTTAACCTGGATAAATGCTCTCCATAATCACTATACTTATTTCTATTCTGATCATGTTATCTCTGTCATATATGAAGAATAAGCTCTAAAGGAAGATTCAATACCCAAACAGAGATACTGGGGAAGACCTTTGACGATTCACTTGTGTAGGGCAAAAGTTATATTCACTGTTCTGAGAAAGCAGTTGCTGAATTAAGTCTGCCTTTGTGTTTTGAAACAACTGTTGTTCATTTGCAGATGACATATTGTAGAACTTTGCAGTGAAAAAAGGGCAAAGTCTGCTTCAGTATCTTGTATTTCTATGATTCATTGGCATATGAATAATTGAATAACTTTGAGGTTAATGACTGGAGAAATAGGAACACGAGCACTATTTTATGATTATAGGACAAATGTACTTTACCTGATTATGGTTTTAGGATAGAAACTGAGAATTTAGTTACTTACTATAAGAAAAAAATGAAGTCTTTCACAGAGGGGAACCAACTGATGAACTGGGAAAACAGAACAATTAAAAAGAGATACACTTCAGAACTTTGTTAAAGAGAGGTCATGTCACAATATCTCTGTCTGTCTGTCTCTGTTTATCTCTGTCTGTCTTTGTCTCTGTCTCTCTATATTGTTACTTGTTACCAAGCATATTTGGTTGACAAAAAAGAGGAGGAAGAAGAAGAAAATGAGCAAGAAGAGATACTTCTTTGAAATTTCCACATGTCATTTCTGAGATGTAGAGAAAAAGAATGATGAAAAAGATCAGAGTGGGAAAAGGTTTTGTCAGTCTTATGATTTTTTACTGAGACATTTTTAGAGTTGTTAGTCGTTCTGATCATATATTTTCCCTATAGGTGAGCCTCACTTCCTTGAAATTTTAGGTGCCTATTCTCCCCATGAATATTACATATATTAGTGAGAAAGTATGGTCTGAGTTTATGGATGAAATATTATTATGTACTTGCTTTGTATTTGCAATTAATGTCATGCTTAAGATTAATGGATAGTGGCTAGTTTGTTAATGGTAAATCCACTAGGTGAGAGTCAGTAACAGGGGACACTCCACTGTGAGAATAGTGAATTGTAGCAATTACCCTTTTTCTGGAGAGACAGAGTCAGAGAAAGAATTTCTCTTGAGAAGGTAGGTGAGCGAAGGAGGATCAACAATAGGATTCCCCCTTCAAATCAGGTAGTTCCTTTTCACTTACATCTCCTAAGATCTAACTTTGGAAAGGGTGTCAGAGGCCAAATACTGTAACCAATGCAGAAAATCTCAAAACATATGTTACTCCTACTCTCCATTGGCTAGAGCTACAGAGAAGCAGTATTCTGGGAAGCGTATACAATTGGATTACATTAATTCAGTGCAGTGCAGTAAAATTCTATTTCATTTTATTATTTTCATTCCTTTCCAGTCAATTCAATTTCTTACTAACTCAAGTGTCTATGAGCATATTCAGTATATACAATTGCTCCTTTAGAGAGTACAATAGAAGTAGAGGATGCTGTCCCTGCCTTCATGGAACTTATAGTTTTATTGGAGGAGACATGCAGTATGGCTTTGAGGAAGGGGGTGCTTTGACTGTAAGGTGGTAGAATCCTGAGGGAAAGGATTTTAAATCTACACTATTAGTGTTCTCTTTAAAGGGAAAGTGTAGAAAGGAAAATAAGGATAATATTGCTGCCTTTTTTTTTTTTGTAAGCAGAGGCAAATCCAAGTAAATTATATTAAAATGTTTGTCAATTGATCCATAGAAGTGGCAACACAAGTAGGTAATAGTATGTTTTCCCATTATTTTCCCTCTATTTTATTTGACCCAATGAACAAATACCTTTCTCGTCAAAAGCAATGTGCTTGTATCTATTAATGTTCTCATTCCTTCTTCCTTTTTTTTTTTTTTTTTGCTTTCTTTTCTTAATATTGAATAATTATGTGGTGGCTTAATCAGCTAATTAAGTATGTGTTTATATATTATGATTATTCCTTAAAATGGAAGAATTGCTTTATTTTAATTAAGTTAGTTGCATTTGATTTCTGTTTTGGGAGATTTATTGGCATTTAAATTTCCTCTCTGATAAAATTGAAAGATTATAATATAATTTTTGATAGATTTCCCTGGGTAGATTAATAGAGGACATTTCATTCATTGCCAAACTTTCTATGTGTTAGCAAATATGTAATTAAGTTCAGGTGATTTGTTATTATGTCCACCCATTTGGGCTCAAAACATTTTTTTAAACTTTTCCCTCTCCTTTAGCTTTCACATTTCATTAATTGTAAAGTCCCATCCACTTCACTTTTACAATATATTTTGAATTTATGTTCTTCTTTTTTAATATTAATATGACACCATACCTTTGTTCAAGCCCTTATCACCTATGGCTTAGAATGTCTTAAGAGAACTATCTGATTTACCTATTACCAGTTTCTCCCTTTTCCAACCTATCTTTTACCCCGTTGCTCTCATGATAACTCCAATTTAATGATCTGATCAGATAGCTACTTCTGTCAAAAACTTTCTCCACCTTTAACTCCCATTACTACACTTAGGTAAATGACAAATTCCTCTTATCAGTCATGTAGCCATGAATACATCATTTAAACTCTTTGAGACTCAGTTTCCTCTTTTGTAATATGGGAATAGTAATACTTTCACTATCTTCTTGCCAGAGGTGCTTTTGTTTTGTTTTGTTTGTTGAAACTCAGATGAGACTGTATATAAAGTCTTTTTTTTATATGTCCAGCTCTTAGTGCAGTGGATGACATATAGTAAGCCTTTAATAAAGGCTTCTCAACAGACTGACTTTGCAATATTCTATTACTACTAAACTGGAATACTCATCCCCCTTTTCTTGTTTTGTTTGCATAGGAGCCATATCTGGAAATAATTTTTTTTCTGCCTTTTGAAATTCTCTTTCCTCAGTGACCAATCCAGCTCCCTTGTTCATTAAGTCTTTCCCGAACTTCTCAAGTAAAAAATGTTATCTTCCACCTTGGAATTTCCATAGAACTTTGTATGAGTCCCTCCTATAGTTATTATGAGTCTTTACTATGCATACATATATACATATGTAACATCTCCTTCCTCTCTATAGATCATAAGCTTTTGAAAACAAGGGCTGTATTTGTGGAATTTAATTGGAATACTATAGTAGGATTTTTGGAAGGAAGCTGTGAGAAAGAGAAAGAACAGTTATGGGCAATGATGGAGAAGGATAAAATTAAGATATCTAGAAGGATTTTAATTGCTGTCCTTTGTTTGTTTTGCCAAACCCAAAATGCACTTTCCAGTCATCTTCCATTTTCTCTAATAGTTTCTATCAAATCCACAGGAGATAATTGAGGCAACCAAGAGATTAACAATCTGATATCTCAAGTTCTAAATCCAGCTTTGCCATCAATTTGCTGTGTGAAATCAGTAAATTAATTTTCTTTCTCTCTGCTTCAAATGCCTCATTTATAAAATGAATCTTTTAACAATCACATATTTACTAGAAACAAGCATTGTTTAGTATAGATAGGGAAGTGGTTGAGGAGTCAGAAGGAGCTAAATTCAAAGCCTACCAGTTACCCATGATGGTTATATGACCCTGGGCAAATCAATTGATTTCTTAATGAGGCAGTTCATTCCCATTTCTTAATAAGGCAAATCACAGAGCATTTGCTGATTTTTTTTTTATCAGTAAAGGGTATATTTTTTTCCAAATGAAACTTTTCAAATCAATGAAATCACAAACATAGAAATCTATTTATGTGCACCTGCATATACATATATGCTTTTATATAACTTATCTCCACATACAGTACATATTTTGTGCACATGGCAACACACACATGAACTGTACTACACATGTATTTTATATAGCACATAAGTGCAACACATACCTAGACAAATGTATGCGTTTATATATATGTATGTGTTTGTGTATGTACACATATATACATGGTGGCATATATTCATATGTATTTGTATACTTGACAAATCTGTACAATAGATTTCTCCATAAAAATGCCTGTAAAAATCTTTGTAAGGAAAATTATATATGCATACATATGATATAAAATAATAAAAATTATATGTAAGGATCCCTCTACCCAAAGTTCTAATGTTATTTTTAACCTTAAATTTAATAACATAGGTTGCAAGTATAAAAGAAAAATAATTCTAAATGGCATTTAAAGGCAATCTGAATTATCTTTCCCTGATTTGTATTGATCACATGATATAGATACATATTTTATTTCTTTTTCTATCACAAAATTTGAAATAAGAACAATTGTATGAAATTGGGTAGAATAATTTTGGATTTTGATTAAATTTTTCTTGCCATGCCATTTAGATTATTTATTTTACATAACTTAAGCTTAATAACTTTTGAAACAGAATCCTTATCATGCATCTGGAGAGATTAACAAGATTAAAAAGGCCTATGGGTAGACTAGGTACTGCTAACATTAAAAACAAATAAACAAACAATAAAAAAACAAAAAAAATCGAAGTATGGGGAAATATGTTCCTGAAAAAAGAATGTGAACCCTAGGCAAGATAATGTGAAATGCCTATGCACACTTGCAGTATTTGTTCCTTTTACATTCCAATCACAAGTCAGGCCCAGCACCCCAAGCATGCCTTTATCAATCTCTCAAACATAGTCTCCCCTCTCTTAGTATTGTATGAACCCCATCTCATTCACTTCTCCACTCTCTACTACCCTCAATTTATTTTTTGCCTCCTTAACCTAGCTGAAATATGATAAATTGGCCAGCCATACTCTTCAGGAGAACACAACTGTGAGATTTACTTTTGTGCCTATAATCTATCTTTTGAAGACAAGTATACAAAATGTCATGGTTAAGCTCTGCAGAACATTAAGTTGCAGTATATTAAATTAATTCTTTGACAAATTTGTTTTAAAATTTGTAAAAAACTCCCAATTTATTAAGGTCTTGTAACATATACATATATATATATATAGGAAGATCCTGCCTAATTAATAGATATTTCTCATAAAGGTTCTATAATCAAGATAACTAGGCAAATAAGAGAAGTATCCAAAAACTAAGGCCATTCCCTAATCAATAACTGATCAATGGATATAAACAAACAGTTCTCTGAAAACTTACAAACTATTATCAACCATATGAAAGAATACTACAAATCATTAATAATAAAAGAAATGCAAATCTGAACAGCTTTAGGATTTTACCTGTCTCCTACCTGGAAAACAGACAAAGATGACAAAAGATAGGACTAGTCAGTTTTCTGAAGAGTGATGGAAAAATAGGCACACTAATGCATTGCTGGTGGAGTTGTGAAGGGGTCCAACCATTCTGGGAAGCAATTTAAAATTCTGCTAACAAAGTGACTGAAATATCTATATTTTTGACCAGAGATTTCATTGTAAGGTTCATACCTCAAGAAGGCTTTAATTAAGAAAAAGAAAGACCCTACATATACACCAATATATATCTAATAGTACTCTTATAATAGCAAAGAATTGAAAACAAAGTGGATTCCTTTTGGTTGGGAAAGTGGGAAAGGGGCAAATGTGATATTTGAATGTAATAGTAAATTACTCTGCTCATCCTGGATCATCTCCAGTTGTCCTAATCTGTATCTTGCCACTAGACCCAGATGGCTCTGGAGAAGAAAGTAAGACGGATGCTTTTGCATAGCCCTCCTTCATTTAAATTTAATTCACTTGCAATCATGACATGTTCAAAGAGATCGTGGTCCTCTTTGAGAATGAAGGACAAATAACAGATTACTCTGCTATAAGAAATTATATTTATGATGAATTCAGAAAAGTATGATAGGAAGATATTGAAGTGAAATAAAATAAAGTAAGCAGAACCAGAAAAACAATACATTTATATAAAGAACATCACTTGAAATTAAATACTATAAAATTATAATGGCCAAGCTTGATTCCATCAAAAGAGATATGAGAAGACCTATCTTCCCTCTTTGTAGAGATAGGGAACAGTTGGTTGGAATAATACAGATTTTGTTGTTTAGTAGTTTGGGCTGTGACTGACTCTTTGCAAGCCCATTTGGGATTTTCGTGGCAAAGATATTAGATTGTTTCCATTTTCATCTCAGCTCATTTTACAGATGAGGAAACTGAACCAAACAGGTTTTAATGATTTATCCAGGATCACACAGCTTAGAAAGTGATTGAGGTTGGTTTTCAACTCAGTTCCTCTTAATTCCAGGGCCAGAGCTCCATATCCTGCCCTTATCATTACAGATAATTTCAGACTTTTTAAATGTGTTGGTTTGTCTTGTTGAACTGTGTTCCACCTTCTTTTTTATTCTTGTTATAAAACATTGCTTTCTAAGAGGGGATTATAGGACAATTAAAAGTACCAAAAATAATAACAGAAGGGGTTTACAATAATATTAAAAATAACAAAAAGTATGGTAGTAAAATAATCTTTAAAATTTTAAATTAAAATGAATTTGTTGACTTAAACTGAAGCTATTGAACTTATCCCTCAAGGTCAAAAGAAAATCCTAAATCTGTATTTTACATAGATTTTAGAAAAGTATGATCATTTATCTCTCATGCTATTCTGGTGGACAAGATGGAAAATACAGAGTGAAATGACATTATAATCTGCAAATTATCAAAAATATCATAATTGATCAACCAAAAATTTCTTCATGTTGTGTGGTCAAAAACTTTCTAGACAAATCGATGCAGCAAATAATCAAAAGCAATTTTATTAAATATACCAGCATTATGAAGTGATGTTATTTATAACTGACATTGTACTCTAAAGTACTTCACATAAATTTCTCATTTGATCTTTGGGTATCAGACTTCCTAGGTTGCAGGTTTTTTACCTAAGACTACACATGGTGACTGGACAAGCTGGAGAGTTTCTTAACTCCTGGAGCACAAATAAAAGTTGCCAGCTGATATTGTAAGAAATATCACAATGAAGGCAAATTTCAGAGAGCTAGGGATGGCTAGTTTTTACAAACACGGAGGAATAGACAGCAAGGGATGGATGGACAGACAGACCTTTTTCTACATTCTGCCTTTTCATTCCTGTGCAAAATGAGGTCTCAGATTAACATTTTTTTTTTATTCTTTCTCTAACCCTGGAAAGCAAAGAGGACTCAGAAGGAAGTGCTTTCAGTTTGTTAGACAATTGGGTGTTCTTAACTAAAGGGGAATAGTTGTAATTTTTGTCATTTTATTATATTTAAGAAATTGTGGCTATATTGAATGCTATTTGCTAGTCTTATGTAAGCAGTTGACAAAAAGAAATAAATTCCTCCGATAATAAAAGAGGTGGGTGAAAATGAGGTCTCAGATATCCGTATTTTGATAATTCATTACCATAGTTCATATTATATCCTAGATTCATTCTGTACTGAAACAGCAAATATTTTTCTTTGCCCAGATATTTGAACCAATCTGGTTTAGTGGGTTGGGCTGCTCACCCAGCATCTAGAATCTGTTAGGCACATTAGGAAGCTTTGACAGGACCACCAGGATGATGGTTTGAGAATAATAGGAGGGAGAGAAGAAAAGGGGAACATGAAGAACTGAGTGAGAAAAAAGAAAGTCAATGGGAGTGAAGGGTACTACTAGGAGAGTAAATGGAAAATGGACAGAGAAACAGTAGCAGAAGAAAATAGGGTCAGTGAAAAATAATACAGATTGATTGAAAATGATGAAAGGAATAGAAAGATGATGAAGAATTGGGAATTTGAGGGAGAAAGAAGGAAGTAGGAGCATGAAAGAGTCAGTAGTGATAGAATAATTTTAATTAAGCCTGTATTATAGAGGGAGAAATTTTCTCATACATGTCTGAGCAAATGGAAACTCAGAACACTCTACCAAAACAATGTTCTCCCTTACTATGAGTTCTTATGTTCTTCCTTCCTTCCTCCCTTACTCCTTCTTTCTCTCTCTCCCTCCTTTCCTTTCTATATGCTATTGGCTCAAAGGGAAAAGTTGCAAAATGTTTTCAGTGAGAAAGAAATCTGAGCAACTTGTGTTATGTTTGCACCCCAGTGCAGCTTCCTATCTTTCACACATAGAGCACTGCAGTGGTGTTTATATCCTCTTGAAGTGAACTTATATCAAGTTCAGAAGGCTGGAGAAAACAGTATTAACGTGGCTTACAGGCAAGATGTGGAGTTTGGCAGAGAGAAAAAGACAGAGACAGAGACAAATAGAGAAATTTTTTAAAAGAGAAAAATGGAAAGAAAATTAAAAAGTAAGAAAACAGAGAAAAAGAAAACAGTATAAGTAGTGAATATGAGAAGAAAAAAGTACTCAAGAAACTTTTAATATAGTATTTGTTTAAGATATTTTACTGCACCGAATTCAAGACACTTATCACAAGATTTCCAAAGTACACTGCCTCAAATCTAGCTGCCTGTAACACAAGACCACAAAGTTGGTGATAATTTAAAATATCCCCTACACTTATGGCTTCAGAGAATATAATTATTACATATTAATTCACAGGACATGTTTTATTTCCACTCCTTCACTTAGACTTCAGCACAGGAAATAAAGATGAGGAAAGGAGTAGGAGAGGGCATTTGTTGCTTTTTTGATGGTTCTTTTTCGGGAAATTGCATTTTGATGACCCAATTGGAAATCCCACTCTAACTGATTGGAACAAGACTAGACATAACTAACATATGTGCCTAGGACTGTCCACATTGGATAGTAAAAGAAGTCAGAGAATACATAAGTTCTTTTTCTAGAATCAGAGTTCCCTTTGCTATTTCTTGCCTGCTAGCAGGACTTAATAGACTATAGATACTGTCAACCTAGACCTTTTATTAGATTTATCTTACTTCCCTTAATTACTCCCTTTACAATTCCTTGCCTTCCTGCTCTGTGACCCAACTCACTCCATTGCCTTTCTAAGTTCCCAGTTCTGGTCTTATTCTCTAGGCTTGATCTTGTTTATTACTTTGATCCCAACAAGACAAATGTGGTCAGTTTTTATATCTTCATGAAATACCCACCTGATTTCTAGACTTCATATCTCAACTTGAATGTGATAGACATTAACTATAATGCACCAATCCCTAAGAGTGAAAGGCTGTAGCTTTATAGGTAGCAAGAGAACTGTTATTACTACTATAGGAGATAAGACCATGTCTCATTCATTTCCTTTCCTAAAGCATCTACCAGGTCCTACCATCCCCAATAGATCCAAAGTCAGATAGTTTCAAACACTTGATTGTCAAGGATGAATGATTAAAAAGGGAAGGCATTTACTAACTGCTGAAAACTGTGCAGAGTTCAGGGATATAAATGCAAAAAGCAAAATGGACCTTGCTTTCAAGGGCTCACATTTTCATACTGGGTAGGTTTTCAGCTTCAAGTCAGATGAAAGGTTCCAAAGCAGATGGTAATATATCATCTTTAATGACAAAACTACATTTAAATTGAATGTGGAACCATTTGATAATGGTAAGGACTTTAGTGGCAAAACTGTTCTTTTATTAGTTTTTAGGAGCAGTAGGGTCTTAAGAGTCAGGGACTAGAGCATTTATACTAGCACTAGCCAGGAAGCCTCTCCACAAAGGCTGGTTTCTTGCATTATGACTGGTGGTCAGGGGTATTTCTATCCCTGGGAATAGGCACTTGGACTCAGGGTCCTTGGCTGTTTCCATCTGTGTCTGAGGGGGTGGTGGTTGAAGTAGAAAAAAAAAAGGATGGGGAAAAAAATGAGTCATAAACAGCTGACTCTCCTGCTCAGTATAGCCCAATTACTTGGATTTTAGTTGAATTGAATTTAATAAAATTCCAAACACATCTCCCAGCCAGTCCTCATGTTGCAGTCATCCATGTCCACCCCACCTGCTCAGTATAAGTATCAGGATCCTGCCAGCCACAAGAAGCGAGTATCCTGGAGTGTGTGCCCTAATCCTCTGATTCTTAGTTCCAAAGGTGTTGAAGCATGGTTCAGCACTTCTTGTCTCATAAAACCTTGCACAACCAGGAACACATTTTTGTTGAATGATTAATGAATGGATCTCAACCAGAAATGGTGTGAATGTAACCTAACATTCTTTTCAAGTGCTGGTCTGATTCATCCTTCTCATAAAGAACAGAAAAGTGGTGGAGGGTAAAACCAGTGCAAAGAAAGTTTGGCAAGACATTCTACTAAATAAAGTCATTCCAAGGGCCTTCAAAAATGAAAAGAGCACAACAAAAAGAAGAAAAATGGAAAAGATTTGCAAAAATTATATATGTATATAATATATATTATACATACATATATGTGTTTATATATGTATATATAATACATTATATGTTTATATATGTATATATATGTTTAATACATATATATATATATATATATATATATATATATATATATAGTTTTTTCCCCATAAAAGATAGTGGAACCACCATTCTTAAATCCTAAATCACAACTCTTGAGATACTTACAGAGGAAGCAGAAATGGTACCAAAGGGAAATAAAGAAGGAAGAAGTCGTTAGATTAGATCAAGTATATATATACATATATATATATATATATACAGAGAGAGAGAGAGAGAGAGAGAGAGAGAGAGAGAGAGAGAGAGAGAGAGAGAGACAGAGAGAGAGACAGAGAGAGGAGATTTGTGATGGAGACAGGATAACTACAAAAGCATTGAGGTGTTGATTTATAAAGTATCTCAAGAAGGCCAAGATACCAGAAGCCTGGTAGTTTGTGGAGAATCTCATACCTTACTGATTCACAAAAAATCAACAATGTGCCTGTTCTCCCATCTATAAGCAATCATGATGAAAGTAGTCATCTATATTGAGAGTATCCTCAGTGAAAGGATTTGTAGGGAACAAGTGAACCTTCAAAAGCATTAGTCAACAATCATGTGACCTGAAAAATGAAAAAAAACCTGTATGATCCTATTGTTTTGTGGATGAAAAATATTCACAGTAGAACAAAACACTGTCTCACAATCTCTTTACAAGATGCCTCTCATCCACATATAAAAATCATTTAAGATGACTTAGAAGATATAATAACACAGATAATCTTGTTCAATGAACCCCGTAAACATCCAATAAGGCACAAAAGAAGAAGATATGAGCTTGTCAAAGGTATCTACCACTGTGATCAAAGAGATCTAATTCAGAATCCACACTAAGGATAGATTTTCTCTAGACAGTGGAATCCTCCATATGCAACAACTATCAAGATGCTCTAAAGCCTCCTGAAAGAATTGTTGTCATTTAAAGGAATTTGGCCTGCTTTCACATACAGGAAAGACCAAATGGGTGAAGAATATTTATTGCTCTGATTTCCGTATGAAAAGGGCTTGTCCAACGGTATGGCTTTCTGGGACAGAGTATGCAAAGGCAAGGTGACAGAAGATAAAAATGGCAAGTAGGATAGAGCTGTATCTCTTACCCCCTCTCATTCCAAATTTGGTATTCTTCCAAAGCACAAAGGAAGGCTGTAACTTACAGTCTCAGAATTGATTTTTCCAGGATCATACTGCTAGAATTGATCCGAGATGGGATTTTAATCCAGGTCTCTATTGCTTTTAAGTCTACAGGTAGATAACTAGTTGTAAATAGGCTGAACTGTTGAAGACATTCTATTCTAAAGTAACATAGCAGTTAGTCAACGAACATCTGAAGAATCTATGATGTGACAGCATTGTGCTGACTGTTGGGATGCAAAGAAAGGTAAAAGACATTGCCTTCTCCCAAGGAGCTCAGTCTGAGTTTTATAATATGAAAGCAAATGTGTACAAACAAGGATAAATTGGAAATAATCAACCATTTGCAAGCAACCTGTGCCTTCTGGTCCAGGTCAACCTCCATCTGAGGTTAGTTGACTTAAAACAGGCGAGTCCTGTTACAGATTGATGATGGGCATTAAATACCTGCTTTAGGTCAGCCAGAGGTGGGTGATACAGTGAAAAGAACGCTGGATTTGGAGTAAGGAGCCTGGCTTTGAATCCTGGCTTTTATCCTTACCATCTGTGTGAATTGCAAAAATTCCTCTGATTTCTCTGAGTTTTAATATTATCTTCTCTGAGTTTTAATATTATCTTTAAAATGTGTATACCAACACATTTACAATCTGGCACATAAATATGTGCCCAAGCAAGTATTTTCTCCTATTTATCTGGAAGCTGCCATTGTGAGGGAAAACTATTTGGATGGGACAGAACAGGAAGAGAACCAAGGGGGATCCAGAATCAGATCGATTTATATACTCTCTAGTTCTCTGAAGCCAAAAGAGCTAAAAATTCTTGTTCTTAGGGTAAATTCATTTGGAGTCAGGATATCAGCAGAGGACATTTTGATAGTAGGTATGGTCACTATAAGAGAATAAGGAACATATGCCCCAGAAAATATGAGCTATCCTACAGGGAATAGGGGGGTACTCAGGAGAAGAGCATTATAGTAATGAAGACCTACGGTGAGGTGGTCATACCTCATATTAGTACAAGTTAGAATGCAGAAATGACTGGTCACTGGGGGAAGAAGCAACCATATTGGCGTTTTTAGACAAAGATCAAATTGCCCTATGATAGTTTCAGTTTTGGTTATTACCACCAATCAGAGAGAGCCTCCATTATATTGTGACTGATGAAACTACCAGTTTGAGAATCAAAACTGTAAATAGAACATCCGGTCAATTCAGAGACTGGTATATGAAATTATCACAAAGAAAGACTCTTGTCTACTCTAGTAATACTGAGGCCAGCAAATTAAAGCAGAGGCAGTAAAAAAGATCAGATGAACATGGAACCCCCCTTTTCTTGAAAAATAGTTTTGTTGATGTCATAATTTAAGCCCCCTTTCCCCACCTCATTTGTATTCAAGGAGACTACTGATGAAATACACAGAACCATTTCAGTTCAGGATTTCTATAATAATTATTTGTGATTTTCCTCAGGCAAAAAAGTACCATAACCCCTTGGTATGTCCCCTTCTTCCTCCCACCCTCAATTCCCTATATCTAATTAGGTTCTGTAGATTCCCAGGTCTGTAAAGCCCCTGACTATACCAATGTAGCCTTGCAGAGAAAAAGGCAATATTCTTTTCATTTTTCTTATTTTAAACAGTCCCATTGGTGGCTCACTTTCTTTTCTTTTATATTCCAGCTAATAGCTCTAGGCAGGCACAAATGACTAGCATTGGGGAACCTTCACATGATATTCTTCCCCTTTCCAAACCAGAGCAGCCCCTAGGCATCTCAGAGGGTTTAACATGAAAAGCAAAGAAGGAACAGATTTTCTAAGGGGAAGAGATAGGAGCTAATTCTCTGAGATGAATTTTTTTCTTTTTCTTTCTTTTCTTTTTTTTTGAGAACACCAGTACCCAGTGGGCTGTGCAGTGATCCTGACTTTATCCATCCCCTGCCCAGTCAATCTGTACATAAATAAGGCAGGAAAGGTTCTATCTGGCTTAGCCAAAATGTCTGAAAGATGTGGGAAAAAAGTGAGTTTCCCCTTATTTTTCAAAGATAATGAGAATAGAAGAAGAATGAGTAGCCAATATGTAAGAGAAAATTCATATCGTCATTAAAGACAACAAGGACAAATGAAGGGCGTGCACACACACACACACACACACACACACACACACACTCACATTCATACTCATAACAGGTTCCAATAGATTTTGATTCCCAGATGCTTTTATTTCCTTAACTCTGCCTGATCATCCCTTTGATTTTCTTGGTGTTCTTTTTGCTTATTCTTTTCAGTAACACCAACAACAGAATATATATATATATATATATATATATGCACATATATACATATATACACATATATACATATATATATATATATATATATATATCATCAACCTTTTCTATGGACCTATTTCTTCATAGTAATGAGCACAATGATTGCTATTTTTTGCATTTTCATAGTGCTATGGAATGATAAAGAGCTCTGAATAAATGTAACACTAGATTCTGCAGTGTTTTTCACGAAGACTAGAGCTGTTATTTCTGTACCTTGAATGTTTGGGATTTAGTTTAATTTTAATTTTGAAAAACTGTCTTTTATAGTTGAAAGATTGAAAAGGTATAGAAAAAAAGGACTAAAAGAACTTCTTTCTTGAGAGATTAAATGACCAGATGATCTATTGGAATTAAGAAATATTTTGAGAAAAATAATTTTAACTTTTACCATGTGGAGAAAATATGGGAAAAAATTTTAGGAGACTTTGCCATTCTGAGAGAGTTAAAAGATAGTGCTTCAGTACTTGAGGACTTTGCAATAACAGTTAATAGCTAGAGATAGTTCTGACTGATCTTTCTTACATTGTTGAGCTATCTAAACATTTTTTCAAGCCAGTAACATTAAAATTTAATTGTCTATGAAATTAGGAAGAGAGAAAAGTAGAGAAAGAGAGACAGAAAGAGAATGAGACAAGACAGAGAGAGACAGAGACAGAGTGGCAGAAGAGACACAGATATAGTGAGATAAACACACACAGACAGAAAAAGAACAAATGAGAACAATTTCTCCAATTTATTCAAAACTTGATTTCAGATTTAATTGTTGAAAAACAATTATTTCTTAGGACATATAAGTTTATATCCTTTGGATTACCTTAAGGAAAACTGAGAAATAATAAATAAATGAGCGAGTAGCAAGAGGAGAGGAATAAAGATCAGCATGGTTGCTAACTATAGTAAGCACCCAATTCTACATAGGCTACATGGAATATTCATTTCTAAAGCTTGTTATAAGCTGAGGCTTATTCTGGATTTTCTTTTCAATAAAGATTTTCTCTCTCATCAAACATTGTAATTTATAGAATCATTAAAAAAATGCTTGTCCATGCTATTGATGAGTAGTACCACTAATTCATCTGTTTTATTTAATATGTAGTAATTGCATTTTACTATTATTTCCTTGATTGTTACAATACATGCTGAATATTTAGTGATTTGTTTAGCATTATCAAATTTAGTAAATTATTTTAAAAATCTTAATTACTAAATTTAGCATACGTTTTTGCTAAATGTAATTTTAATGTTATGACTACTTGAAAAAATGGAGGCTGACATGCTAAAATGTTGGTGAGTATAGAAGTCTTATGATCTTAGGAATAAATCTTATCTGTGACAACTAACACTTTTCAATTGATCTCAGCCCTATTGAGTAAAGACACCTTTATTGGACATATGCAACACTAAGAGAGTAGATGTTAAAGAAACTCATCCGCACAATAGGTTAGTAACCAATCTGTCAGGCTCCATGTTACACTCTGGAAATGATCTAAGTGAAAAGCAGGTGTTCCCAGGGGAAGAGAGCTTGTAGCTTCTTGTTACAGCAGCTGATTTACACCTGAGCTACAAGGGATAGTAACTGATGGCCTGGGGTTGTTTGGAAACTGGACTCTGAGTATGTGGGACATGGAGAAACAGTGTTAGATTTGAGTGACCAGATAGCTAGGTAGGTTACCTGACCATGGTCACTGCAGCCAGTGAGCAGTAAGTTCTGAATTAGTGCATGTGTTTTGGGTGTGAAGTCCTAGGAAATTGAAAGCATGTTTTTGAGGTTTTGTGTGGGGATCCTTGGAGGTTTTCAGGTATCCCTTAGTTGAACTTTATTTTAGGACTTTTCATATGATTGAGAATCAAGCAACACATAGAGGCAGGTATCTACCCTTCCTCAAACTAACTTGTACTGGTTCTATGTAAGATATAAGATGAAAGAACAAGTTTGTGGCTTGACTATATTGTCAAGTATGTGAAAGAGCATAGAAAAGGGAAGTAAACAAGACAACTTTGAACCTTCATTGTATAAGACACTATACTAAGCAATTTACAAATATGTCATTTGATCCTTATAACAATGCTGGGATGTTATTATTCCTCCCCATTATACAATTGTGGAAACTGAAGCAGAAATAGATTCAATGATTTACTCAGAGTTACACAGACAGTAAATGTCTCAGGCCATGTTTGAACTGAGGTCTTCCTCACTTCAGACTCAATAATCTATCCATTGTGACATCTAGCTATAATATGCAATAAAGCTGGAAAGGTAGATTGAAGTCAGGTTGTAGTTGTTGCTTTAATCTGTGAATGCTGGTCTAAAGACTTTGGATACAGAAGCACTGGAGATTTCAGAGCAATGAGAAAAAGTGTTTCTAGAGTAGACTTTTATCCAAACCAGCTAAATTAATTCAAAATGCATTTCTCTAATGAGTGACTTCAATACAAACCAATCAAACCCTACAGCAAACTCTGAGTTGAGATGATTAAGCCAAATAAACAAGGAGATCCAGCTGGGCAGCCAGCCTGCCCATCTCATATAGAAGCACAGAATCCTGAACCTCTGGCATATTTCAGTAGGAAAGGATTTATAATACTATAGTCAAACATTGACAGCTAAAAACAGCTCAAGGTCTACAAAGGGAATGATATTTCAAATTTGCTAAGGCTTTATGATAGAGAGGTGAGCATTACTTCTCTGAGAGAGAATTTTATTATTTGCATTCCTATCTCACCCAGTCATATTGCTCATCTAATTCCACGATCAACCATCCATTCATCCACCTATCCAGCTATCCATCCATTCATTCATCAATCTGTTCATCCATCCGTCCATCCGTCCATCCATTCATATTTCTCTGTCTGTCTCTGTCTCTCTGTCTCTCTCTCCCTCATCTTTAACTCTTTGGGTCTGGAAACATCCATATATGGCTCCTCACCCTTCTATGAATGAACTGACTTTAGTCAGTTCCTCTCACTGATAGCTTTACCCAGGAGCTAAGTGAGAACAAATGAAATTTATTTCTTTCAAAGGAAGATTTTGATTTCAAGAAGGGAAGGGAATGAAAATATTATAGGAGGTTTAGGAGGTTAGAAGAGAAACAATGATGAAGGGCAGGTATATTTCAAGAGGAAAAATGGTGATATTTTTATAGCACTTTAAAGCTTTCAAACTTTTCACAACAGCCCTGTTAGAAATGGAATTCATATAAAAACAACTCTATTTTATAGATTCAACTATGTTTTGAATATAGTTCTGGCAATAGACCAGGACTGTTTTGTATCAGTATAACTAAACACAGAGACGTGTCACTAGTAGGCTGGCCATTTATTGATGAATTCTTTGGCCAGGGTAAGCATTATAACCAAGAAAAATATATTAAGTCCTGTGTGATCCCCTTCAACATCTATGATAATGGTGATTATATGGGCAAAAGAGAAGATAGAGGCTGCTAAGAATCAGAAGGTTTTTAGACTTTCCATACATTTTGCTTGGCTATTGGTATTATAAATATGAGATGTTTGTCCAATGACCAATGAGCAAACATATAAACACATAGCTAAAAAAGCTGAAGTATTGCCAGTCTTTTTTTAACTCATTCAATTTTCACAATAACCCCATTGCAGTTATTTTTAAATAGTATTTTATTTTTCCAAATACATGCAAAGATAGTTTTCAACATTTACCTGTACAAAACCTTGTGTTCCAAAATTTTCTCCCCCTCTCTCCTTTCCTCCTTCACAAGACAGCAAGTAATACTATATAGGTTAAACATGTACAATTCTTCTAAACATATTTCTATATTCATTATGCTGCGTGAGAAAAATCAGTTCAAAAATGAAAAAAAAAACACGAGAAAGAAAAAACCACAAACAAACAAACAAGAACAAAAAAAGTGAAAATTCTATGTTTTGGTTGACATTTAGTCTCCATATTTTGGTATTTTCCATCTCAAGTGTATTGGAATTGCCTTGAAACACCTCCTTATTGAAAAAAGCCAAGTCCATTACAGTTGATCATCACATAATCTTGTTACTGTATACAGTGTTCTCTTTGTTCTGCACACTTCACTTAGTATCAGTTCATGTAAGTCTTTCCAGGCTTTTCTGCCTGCTCATTATTTCTTATACAACAATAATATTCCATTATTTTACCATTCATCCATTCCACAACTGATAGATATCCACTCATATATGACTTCCTTGAAACTACAAAAAGAGTTGCCACAAACATGAATCACATCAGTCTTAACAATCCTACTGTAATATGACCAGAAGAAAGGACATTGTAGCCTAATGCAAAAATATATATTGTCAGATTATCTTATATTTATCTACATACAAACTATATCCTCCTAGTAGAGCATAAGTTACTTTATGAGCTTCAAGAGCCTATTTTATTCTATATTTGTATCTTTAGGGGATTAAGTTCTGGGCTTGAAATCAGGGTTGGTTCAATCTTGCCACTAATACTTACTAATGATATAACCATGGGTGAATCATTTAACTGTTCTGAATATCAAGGACCTTTAAGAGGATAAGTTATAGGCACTCTTTCATGTGCAGTGGTGAAGGGATTTTCCATATGGATAATCGTTGAGTCTCTTGCATATAGTAGCAATTTAACGTCTTTTGAATGGAAGAGCTAGATATATTATAGAATTATAGTTTTGGAACTTTTAAAGTTTTGGGATATCATCCAGTCCATTTTATTGTAGGTAGCATTGTAGAATGAACACCATAGTTGAGCAATTCTGGAGTCAGAGATTCAAATATTGTTTCTGAGGTTTACTCTGTTACCTTGGACAGTTACTTTACCTTCTTAGGTTTATGATTCTACTGGTGAACAAGACTAAATGATTTGTACAGAGTTACATGGATAGTAAAATAAAAGATAATTGCTAGGGGTAATTTAAATTCAGTCCTGCCTCACAAGCAGGAAGACAGGTGTATCAAACACAGAGTGCTGGCTGAATGCTATCTGATCAAAACCAAAATGTAATTGGGAAATATTTAACAAAATAAATAAAAATACAAATAAACTAAGATAATGTTAGTTTGTGGTTTTCTAAATCAATACAGGCAACTGAGATCCTCCTTATGTATGGTTTAGTGGTGTCCCTTTCTCTTTCAGTTTGATACCACTGGTTCAATGATCTCTCATAGCCTAAAGATTCTATGATTCCCTAGAGGGAAAAAAACAAAAACAAAAAATAACTACACCCCAGTGGACATCCTTGGCTTTGTGACAGAGCTCATTTTAGAAGTAATATGGTACTAGGTTTCAAATGGAAATTTCACTTTCTTACCTAATATCTTTACTGTTCTATGTAGGGAAATATATCATCAGAAAACCTATGTATTCTGAATGATGGCAGAAGATATTTAACTAAAGCACATTTTGGAGGTGTTGGGGGAGTGTTGGTGGGTAGAATGGGTGGACAGGGAAACTCTTCAACATCCAGAGAATCATTTTTTCATCTATTATTTACTGTACTTATCTTAATCACATGTCAATGCATCTATGAATTATCTTGTCACCTAACTGCTTGCAGGACTTATGAAAGCTGTCACTTTAAATAAAAGTTTAAATTAATTTAAAAAGAAAAGTTGGGGGAGGGGTGGGAGGAGAAAAATCAGCTTTGGAACTACTCTCTGAGGGCTCATTCTGGCTCTGAATGGCCTAAAGCTTATTAGAAGAGCACCCTAAATTCAATTTAATCTAACTAATATTTATTTTCCCTTTCCAGGCCTACATCCTCATTGTTCTTTAAAAGAAAAATCCTCATTCCTGCCTCTCAAATTTCGACCTACTTCATGTTCTCTCACTATCACCTGTAATATTCTTCCTTCTCCAACATACTTGTGTAAATTTTAGCTCAGGTCCACTCACCTGAAGTCTTACCTCCTCCAGTCCTCCAGGTCAATGGAGGATCTTTCTTTCCCTCTCATTTCATCTCTATCCCTGATGTGATATCCTATGACACGGATAGTCTCTACCACCATTTTGACACCTATATATAGTTCCTGGTTATGTCTCTTGTCTCCTTAGCTTACAAATTTCTTGATGACAAAAGAAACATATCCAACACTTTTTTTTTTTGTATTTTCTTCTATAGGCTGGCATATGGTGGATATTTAGAAAATTGCATTTTAGTAAGTGTTTCTAGAAGATTAAAATTTGGATGAATCCAAAAAAATACAAACCAAATTATTTATTGTTTCTATGGTTGTTCTTTGACTCACCCATTGTTTATAATTAAGTCACTTAATTTCAAGTTGATTTTCATTAATTACCATTTTCAATGGCCTTTAATATAATTTATTGTACTGTGATCAGTAAAAGATACATTTATTATTTTAGTTTTTTTGCATTTGTTTGTAAGGTTTTAAACCCCAATACATGGTCAGTTTTTGTGAATGTACCATGCAAGTTAATATCTATGTATATTTCCATCCTATTCCCATTCTATTTAACTTTCAAAAATCCTATTCAAGTTTCTAACTTCCTTCTTGTTTATTTTTATTAGCCTTATCTAATGCTGAAAGAGATACATTGAGATTTCTCCTATTATTATAATTTTACCATATATTTTCTCTTATGGGTTATCTATTTTTCCTTTAAATATTTAGAAACTGTCATTCAGTTAATTCATTGTCTATGATAGCCTTCAGCAAAATGTATTTTCCCTCTTTGTCTCTTTTAAGTTTTTTTTGGTTGTTGCTTTTTCTGAAATTATAATAGCTATTTATTCTGCTTTTTATTTAGGTTCAACTGAGTCATAATAGATTTTATTCTAACCCCTTATTTTAATACAATCAGTCTTTCTGTTTCAAATTTCTTCTTTCTTGAATATATTGTTGGATTCTGTCTTATAACCCATTCTGCTACACTCTTCCATTTATGTGTAAATTTAAAATTATGATAGTTAATTGTATATTTCCTTTTATCCTTCATTTTATTAATTCCATTTTTAATTATTATTATCATTATTATTTTTTTGGTAAGGCAATTGGGGTTGAGACTTGTCCAGAGTCACACAGCTAGTAATTGGAGGTCCACCTAACTCCTGAGCTGGTGCCATCACTTAGCCATCTAGTTGCTCCAACTTTTTTTCTCCGTGTTCTACATTTCCTATTTATTACAAATCCTTACTTTTTCTTTCTTTTGTTTTAACCCCTATTTAAAATCCCCTCTATAAGTTTAAGGGATTTTTGTTTGTTTGTTTGTTTGTTTTTGCTTATATCTAATCCTTTTCTGAATTTGCCTTCTCTCTTTTACTCTTATTTCTTATTTTCTTGTTCCTTCCTATATTGATTGAATTGAACATGAATGTAACTATACCAAATTCTTTGTGTGTGCATATGTCCATTTTGTTTTGTTTGACTAAATGAAAGTGAAGTCTAAGTGATGCCTGATTGGAACCCCCAACTTCTGCATTTTTATAGACTTATACTTTCTTACTCTAATTAGATGAAATAAACTCTTTCATCCTTCCTCCTAATTTCCCCCTAAGTGTATACTTCCTACCCTTTTTTTTCTTTCAACCTTATCAGAACATCACAAAGCTATTTCTAGGTCTTCTATCTCATTTGACATCCCATGTTCCTTCTATGACATATATTTGATCTTGATACTTACACCAAGGAGAATCAAAATAGAAAAAGAAAGCAATGAACAAATATCCCTAATGAACACAAACATTTTAAATAAAATATTAGAAAAGAGACTACAACATCTCAAAATGATCTAATTTTATACCAAGAATGCAGGGACAGTTTAATATTTAAAAAAAAAGACAAAAGGAAAAGATTACAGAACCCCTGTTTCCTATGGTCAAGCAAATTCATACCCTCACCATATCTAAAAATTCATTTTAAAAGATTCTGCATATTAGTCCAAGATATTTCTGTCATGGGATGGACAACATTCTTCATTATCAGTCCTCTTGAATTATTGATCATTTAGTTGGTCATAGTACTTAAATCTTTCAGAATTATTATTATTTCTTTTTACAAAATTGATATTAAATAGAAATATTCTGCTTTTACTCTTTTTATTCTGCATCAATTCATGTTCAAGTTTTTCCATGTCTCCTTGAAACCTTCTTTTCCCCTTTTTTCTTAGATTATGATAGTATTTCTTTACACTTATTTACCAAAATTTATTCAGCTATTTTTTCCCCAATAGTAGACTATACTATATTGTGACATGCAAACACTTTAATTTCTTAAGATATACTCATACATAGATACAAAGTATCCCAAAAGTCTTAGTGCAACTTAAATTTTAAAAATAATTTCTGAAGTTAAAACTTATATTTGCATACTCCAATTAGGTGAGATAAGATACAAAAAAGTTACACAAAATTTATATTTGAAAAATATTTTTCACATTAAGCTTCAAAATACCCACTATCTTGTTATATATCATAGTAGTCAATTTTTAAACATTGTACAAAATTCATCTACACAGTGATGTTTATGATCCTAGCCTTAAGATTACCCAAGGCTTCAGGTTTTGATGCACACAACAGTTTTGATGTAATCCCTTATCCAAAAAACAAAGCCTAACAGAGTAGAGCAGGTGACTGGTGGGACAAAGCTAGAAGACCTCCTCTCTTATTGCACTTGTCTGAGAAAGCAACATCTAGAAACTGTCACTGTCACAATTTAATACATAACTTGTGAAAATTAAAAATTTATTATTAAAAATTCACAAAACTAAATACATTAAAATTAATTAAACTTTCAAACTGTTTGTTAAAGTTTGTAGCTTTTGTATTTTTGAGGTTATTAAATCTTTAAAAATGCATTCAGATGACAGGAAAAGATAATAATGAATGTTGGAGGGAATGTGGGAAAACTCAGACACTAATACATTATTGGTGGAATTGTGAATGGATTCAGCCATTCTGGAGAACAATTTGGAACTATGCTCAAAAAATTATCAAACGGTGCATACCCTTTGATCCAGCAGTGTTTCTACTGGGCTTATATCCTAAAGAGACCTTGAAGAAGGGAAAAGGACCCACATATGCAAAAAATTTTGTGGCAGCCCTTTTTGTAGTGGCAAGAAACTGGAAATTGAGTGGATTCCCATCAGTTGGAGAATGGATGAATAAATTGTGGTACATTAATGTTATGGAATATTATTATTCTGTAAGAAACAACCAGCAGGATGATTTCAGAGAGGCCTAGAGAGACTTATATGAAATGATGCTAAGTGAAATGAGCAGAACCAGGAGAACAATGTACACAGCAATAACATATTATACAATGATCAATTCTGATGGACATGGTTCTCTTCAACAATGAGATGATTCAAATCAATTCCAATTATTCAGTGATGAAGAGAGCCATCTACACCCAGAGAGAGGACTGTGGGAACTGAGTGTGGACCATATATAGCATTCTCACTCTTTGTTGTTGTTCACTTGCATTTTTTTCTTGTTTATTTTCTTTCCTTTGTGATCTGACTTTTCTTGTGCAGCAAAATAATCGAACAAATATGTTTACACATATTGGATTTAACATATATTTTAACATGTATAACACATATTGGATTGCTTGCCATCTAGGGGAAGGGGTGGGGGAAAGGAGGGGAAAATTTGGAACACAAGGATATGCAAGGGTCAATGTTGAATAATTATAGATGCATATATTTTGAAAATAAAAAGCTTTAATAAAAATGTATTCAGGATTTTTGCACATCTTGTGTATTTGTACACATGTACACCCTACCCCTAAATGTATGGGAGGTATAGATATGCATATAAAAGAGCTCATTTTAGGAGTATTTGGAACAATATAGTATTTATGTTTTAATGATAGAATTTTTGATGTCAGAAAAACTTTTAAGAACTGAAGAAATTAATCCTTTCTAGCAAGTGGTAGAAATTCAGACATTTGTAACCTGTCAAAAAAAATAGACTTACTGTGGGGCAAGCAGAACCTGGCTGATGCCTTTTGGCATCTATCTATAGCCAACTGTAGCCTTAGTACCCCTCTAAAGACAGTCTCTTTTCCCCTCCCAAACTCTTTCTTATTGGTCTTCTACTTCAGGTCCATTTACCTAGAAAATTGCTCTAAGTAAGTGACACTGTAAGTGTCACTCCCAATTTCATATGGTTAATCCTCAATGTTTTCAGCTCTGGAAATGACAGATCCCACTTCCCTTGAGGTATTTGGATAATGTATTAAATATCAATAATAATGATTTTGATTTATATGTGGTAAAATTAAGCACATGAATTTCAATTTTTCTATCCCTTAGAAATTTTTCACTCTAAAAAGCCTGCTTTCTTTGTGCTTCTTTTCGTTTCGCAGCAGGTATTCTGACAAATCCCAAAGCCTTGGAGTACTTCTCTTTCAGCTTCCTTTGTTCATCTTCCCTTTACTATTGTCATTCATCTTCCCTTTACTATTGTCATCTTCTTAGATACTCTGTTCCTATTCTTACCACTTGAAAAATAGTTTCTAGATGTTGCTTTCTCATTATTTTGTGGAATAGGTTGCAGATGCATAAACAACCCTCCCCTTTAATAGTTTAGAGGAAGACTATGGAAGAGATTTTTTTTTCCTTCCAGTTCAAAGAACTTGTTTTTCTCTGTTTCCAAAGATGTTAGCAGGGACACATGAAAAAGGGGATTTTAATTATGAATTAATATTGTTTATTTGTTTACTTGGATGAGAAGGTTAATAATGATGATAATTAACCACATCTGGACAGTCTACCTTTGTCTGCCATAATACACTTCTATAGTTTAAAAGGTTCCCTAGGAAAAGGAAGTTGCTAAGCCCAAGGCAAAAGTTCCAGGTTTCTTTCTGTTAAGGGCCTGCCCATGGATCCAGCTACATTAGTTGAAGTTTTCTATACTTTTTATTCTGCTGCCTGAGATTTTGGATACTGATTTACCTTGAGGTGACAACCTTCACATGGCATTCTGGGGGGGAAATCCTTTGGATTTACCCAGGAGTCCAGCTCTATTACTTTCCATTTGTGATCTGAAGCAAGTAACTTTATTTCTTTTCATGTCAGTTTTCTTATCAGTAAAATGAATTTACATGAATTGACCTATAAAGTCAGATCATAATCAGAGCATAATGCCATTGTCATTTCATCCATTTACCTAGAATAAGGTTAAGAATCAAACCGAGGGAAGATGAATATTTGGAGGGAGGAGAACATTTTCCAATTGCAAAGTGATTGGGAAATGGGAAGATAGGATTCATTCTGGGACAGGACAAAAATGTCACTGATGAAGCACTAAAGTCTGGAAAATAAAGTTATGTGGTAGAAGAGGTTTCCCAGGGATTTATTTGGGAAGTTGGTAGTAGATAGAGAATAGTAGATCAAATTCTCTACAATTTGATCAAATAATCAAATAATCACTTTCCTCACTTTCCCCTTCAGAGCCATTTGGTTCCAGTGGAAAGATATGGATCAGGACAACTGGAGATGGGCTTGGATGCAATGGGAGACTTTGGCCTTTTTAGGCTAAGGCCTTGAACAGGTCTTAGTTATCTTTTCAAAGAAAATTCAATACAAGCTATTCATCAATAGCTGGGTCATATTCCCTCATGGGAAACACTTTCAAAGCAGATTAAAGCATATTTTTGTTTATCTTCTTTATTTTTCTTTTCTTTTTTGTTGTTATAATGCCATAAGAAATGGCAAATATGAAAACAGAGAAGCATGGAAAGACTTATTTGAACCAATACAAAATAAAGTGAGCAGAACTAAAAACAATATATACAAAAACTACAATAATGGAAAATAGAAAGAGAAACTAACAAAACAATCAAAAGGGAAGGCTGCAATATTGGAAAGAAAAAGTCTAGCCCCAAAGAAGAACTCTGAGAAGACATTTCTCTCATTTTCTAGTAATGTTGGAGGTCCATGAGTGTGGAATATAGCATTTTTTCCAGATTTTAAAAGCTTATTGATACATTGACTTGTGGAAAAATATTGAAACTTTTATTTACATTTATTTTTTATCTAAAAATAAGAATAGGATTATATTTTACTAATATTTAATGGCAGTAAAAAGGTGTGTGTGGGGATTCTATTTCTAACTCAACAAATGTCATCACAGAAAGCCAAGACTCATTGACTGACTTATTTAATTACAAATTTAAACTTGTGAGTCCTTACTCATTTTGGGATAAGTAAAGTGCTTTTTGATCATTAGAAGAAGAGAAAAATGTCTTGTGAATGACTGAAAGAATCAGACAATGCTTTGGGTATATTTGTATAACATATTAAGTGAGTGTGGAAATTGGACATTCCAGTCATTGACCAGTCTAGGGAAGCAGCCAACCAACTTTGAGAAGGTATTTTTTTGTGGGGAGAATGAAGAATGCCTCTTTTATAGGCAGCCAGGTAAATATGAGATATTCACCAGAGCGTATAACAGGTTCTACCAGGGACCTGGTTAGCAGTGTCTAGAGAAGCCAGTAGCGCAGAACTGAGAATAATAGGCTGATAAGGACTTCTGCATCAGGAGCTGAGAGACACATTGAAGACCCACTAGGTACTTCAGGGAAGGAAGCTTTAGTACTATGTTTTTTAGGGGGGAAGTATGAGGCAGTTGGAGTTAAGTGACTTGCCTTGGCTCACACAGCTAGTAAGTGTTTAATGTTTGAGGTTGGATTTGAACTCAGGCCTTCCTAATGTCAGGATTGATGCACTATCCAGTGAATTATCTAATTGTCCCAGTTTTAGTACTCTGTAAGAACATCCAACTTAAGGGTTCAGTAGGGAACTATACTTAAGGGAAACTTCATGAAGACATCACAAAGTGAGAAAAGGACTTCTAAGAACCAAAAATTCTGAATTTATCTTTTGCCCACGTGTTCACAAAGTTTGACCTTATAGACTGAGCTGAAGTGATCAAATTATAAGTTATACCCAACCATACTACTTATTCTGTCCCTCACAGACCATCCTTAGTCCCTAAGGCAACTGGTGGTCCTTAGGGCAATCAACATGCTTCCCCTGCTACCCTCACTCCCCTACATCTGTTGTTTAGCTATGCATATCCAATCACCTATTACATATGCAAGCCAAATTTAAAGGTTAACTTCGATTGGATTGCTTGCTCTCTAGGGGAGGAAGAAGGAGGGAGGAAAATTTGGAACACAAAGTTTTGCAAAGGTGAATGTGGAAAACTGTCTTTGCATGTATTTGGAAAAATAAAATGTTATTTAAAATTTGTTTTACATGTAACTTGGAAAAATACTAATAAATAAAGAAAAAAGAAAAAAAAGGAGAAAACATACTAAAGGGGCATGGAATCAAATCCCATTGCTTCATTTTCTAGAATTTCCAAATGACCTAATATGAGAGCCTCTTTGATGATATTTAGCATTTGCATCTCCTCTACTCCTACCCTGAGGCTGCCCATGACACTTCAGGACAGCTCTAATTGTCAGAAAGGTCTTCTTAAATGGAGTTGAAATCTGTCTCCTAAAAGGATTCATCTGTCCTTTGAGACAAAGCATCTGATCTTGCTTTTAAAATGTGAGCTTTTGAGTATTTGAATTCAGTGATTCAGGTTCGACCTCTAAATCTTATGACACAATTTGAGTAAACTCATTATTCTGCCTCTCCCTCTACCTTCTATTTTACTTTACTACCTGCTATCTTCCCTATAGGAAGTGGTTGTTGAGTTGTTTTAGTCATGTCCAACTCTTTCTGATGCCAATTGGGGTTTTCTTGGCATTGATACTGGATTAGTTTGCCATTTTCTATATTTTATAGATGAGAAAACTGTTAAATAACTTGGGCAGAGTCACACAGCTAGTAAGGGTTTGAGACTTGATTTGAGCTCAGGTTTCTTGACTCCAGGAAGGGTATTCTCCCTACTGTGCTATCTAGCTGCTCCCAGGTCTTTAGGATAGGAACTTCAGTTTGATGAAGAATTATTTTCATAATATAGAGAATATAGATATATATAATTTCCACGTTGGCCTTGTGTAGTAAAGGAAATAAAGAAAATCCCCAGGTGGGGAGGGATGAAAGTTCACATCTCTCGCCATCATTTTCCTTTCTACATTTTCTTCTCTATCCAGTCTTAGAAATAGTGCCTTTCCCTGGTAGTTCAAGTCATTCCCAAAGCTACTAACACATTTGACTACTAGTATCCTAAGATGTGGAAAAATACCTAAAACTGAGAGAAGTTTGAAATTTTTAAAAAAATGAAACATTTTAACTAAGAAAATATAAAGGAAAAAGAAAAAAATAAAAAATATTGAAATAGCTAAGTCATCATAGGATCATTGCTTAAAAAATAAAAAAAAAATTCTGAGGTAATGTAACATAACTCCCTCTTTTTTAAAGTCAAGTCTTTTGAAGCCCCCAAAAGGGAAGTGATTGGTCCACAGTCATACACAGAGAGGTCTTCAGATCTAATTTAGGTTTTCTATTGCCAAAATCAGCATTCTTTCCCCAGTGCCACACAGCCTCCCTATTAAGCACCTACTCACTAGACAGGGTGCTGAGAACTGGAGATCCAATGATTAAAATGAAATAGTCCCTTTCTTCAAGGAGTTTAAATTCCACTAAGAAATGACACATGCCCATAAACATAAAGATAAGCCATACAAGGTAGATAGAGGGTGGAGGGAGTCATCAGCACATAAGGAAATCAGGAAGAATCTTTGTATAAAGAAAGTTAGGACTTCTGAGGGGGGTAGGGTAGGAGTGCATTCCAGGAATGGGGGACAATCTGTACAAAGGCGGAGATAGGGGACATGAAATATAGTTTGTTTAGTCAGCCAGTTTGTCTGGATTGCAGAAGGCACAAAGGGGAACAATGTGTAATAAGCCTAGAAAGAGAGGTTGGAAGCAGATGGTGAAGGGTTTTAAATGACAAACTGATGAATCTGTATTTGATCTTAGAAGCAATAGGAAGTTGCTAGTATTTTGGATTTCTTTGTTTTTTATGTTTTTAATGAGTCTTTAAAAGGTGTCTTTGACAGTTATTTTGGGGACTGAGAGGAGAGAGGAGGGACTTTGGTCAAGAAGAACAAAGAGGTCATTGCAAATTAAGTCCAAGTATTTGTTATCAAATGCCTGCCCCTTGCTAAGTACTAGAATTTACTTAAATTCAACAAACATCTATTAGGTGCTGATTATAGGAAAAAGTCTAGTTAAGAAATTAGGAGGATCCTGAGTTTGGGTGGTGGCCATATAAATAGACAGGAGAAGATGGATGCAAATCATCTTCTGGAGATAGAATCAATAAGATTTGGCAACTGGTTGGATTTGGTAGACTAGGGTGAGTAAAGAATAGATAGCAAGTGGTGCATGCTCTCAACATAAATATGGAAGTTAATAAGAAGGTGGGTTTGGGAGGAAAGATAATAAATTCTGCTTTTGATAAATTGAGTTTGAAATGTCTATATGATATTTATCTGGACATAGGGAGTTGGAGATGTGACTGGAATCTAGGAAAAGATTATATTTGTGGAATGCAATTTATGGAGTTAAAAGCCTTGGGTGTAATAGTAGCCCCATATAACTTGGCATAGATAACTTAATATTTGTACACTTCAGATTCATCATCTGTAAAAAAATTGATAATCAATAATCATTTAGTAGACATCTTCTAGGTTCCAGGCACTGTGCTTTAACATGGAGGATATAAATAAGAAAATGAAGTTCAGTCTCTGTCCTTTAGGACAGGCTCTGTCCTTATAATGAATGGAGAAAAACAACACTCAATAGAAAACGGAAAAAAAGGAGTATAGTACCTTCAAATAAAAATAAACACAATATATTTAGTGTTTACTTTTCAGGGTTGTTATAAAGAAAGCCCTTTGCAAACCTCTGAATATATGACCACTAACTCTGGATCTAGTATTCTTTTTACTGCATCATAATGTAGAAATTGTTATTATTATTAATTATAATAATGACTAGCCACTTAAGGAACTTTGCTGATTCAGCTAATGAATCGCCTTTTCTTAGTTCTTTATCTTCTATATCAATCGCATCTGTGGCTCTAAGATTTTTATGAAGACCATTAGAGATCAAGATAGATTTCAAGATCATTCAGAGTGGGAGGCAATATGATGCAGCGAAAAGAATACTAGATCCAGAATTAATTTTTATATATTCAGAACTCTTCTATTACTTGCTTCCTGTGTGAATCTGAGCATGGCCCTTTATCTGTGGACTTGTTTTCTTATTTGTAGGATGAAGGGGTTTTAGTAGGTGACTTTGAAAGCTTTTAAATTTTTTTTCAGTTACATTCAATAAACATTTATCAGGTATTATCAAGTGTCAGACATTGTGCTGGCTTCTGAGGATATAAAGATCCAGTTCCTTTAAAATTTAAAATTTACAGGCAGATTAAACATGTAAATAGGGAAATACAAAATCATTGAGGAGAGAGAAGTTCCAAAGGGAATCATAAAAACTTCAAGGAAGAGATCACACCTAGGCCAACTTTGAAGGAAGCTAAAGATTCCAAGAAGGGGATGTGATGAAGGAGTATGTTCCAGGTAAGGGGAAACAGCTGGTGCAAAGATGGAAGAAAGAATGTCTAGTTTAGAGAATAGCTGATTGTGCAGTGTGCTAAGGGGCATGATGTGAAATAAGTCTGGGCAGAGGGGCTAGAGCCAGGCTGTGAAAGGTCTTAAATGCCAGACTGAAAAGTTTTAAGTTATAAACTCACTGATCCTGGGATTAGATTATTACTTTGCATTCATGGGACCTGAATCTTAGATTTGTGTCTGGATATGGTTTCTTTAAAAACCTCTGAGAGCCCTGGGCTATACTATTATACTCATATTTTAATTTCCTGGGTCCTAAACATATTTTCATTGGTCTCAGGATATGGAAGGGACTTTTCTGGTTGCCCTCCAAAGACCAATTTTCAGACTCTCCTACAGTAGTCTTTTCAGTTTCTGGAAGGTCTCAATGATTGCAAAATCTTTGCCCTTGACTTTATCTCTCTCACCAGGTCTGGGTACCTAGCACATATTTGCTATTCATCATTTATTTTTAAAACATTCTTTTTTAAAAAAAATTGAATTCCAAATTCTTTCTCCCTCCCATCCTCAAGCCCATTGAGAAGTCAAGTAATATATCAATTATCAATGTGAAATCATGCAAAATATATTTCCATATTCCATATAAAAAAGCAAAAAAATGAAGTTAAAAAATTATACTTCAATTTACATTCAGGCTCCATTAGTTCTTTCTCTGGAAATGGGTAACATTTTTCATCCTGAACCCTATGGAATTGTCTTAGATCATTGTATTGAGGAGAATAGCTAGCTAAATTCACAGCTGATCATGATACAATATTGCTTTTACTGTGTACAATGTTCTGCTGCTTCTGCTCACTTCACTTTGTATCATTTTATCTAGGTCTTTCCAAGTTATTCTGAAAATCATCCTTACCGTCATGTCTTATAACATAACAGTATTCTATCACAATCATATATCACATCAGCCATTCCCCAGTTGATGGGCAGCTCCCCAATATCCAATTCTTTGCCACCAGAAAAAGAGTTGCTAGAAATACTTTCTGTGCTTTTCCTGTTCCTTTGATCTCTTTGGAATACAGAACCAGTAATTGTGAAACCAGATTTTTTGACAGTGAGCTCTCTTGACTCCAAGTCATTTCTCTACATTGTATTGGTTCTTTAGCTTATGGCAAAGCCATAAACAGGTTATATGAAAATGCTTAGAAAAGTATAACTTTCTATATAGAAAGTATTACAAGGTCAATGACATTTATATTCTTGACAATTCTTACTGAGACCTTTCCTATTTTCTGGAGCATTTACATAACAGAGGTCAAAGGGGACTGCCATAGTGGCAGGATTCTAACAGGAGGTATCCTTTTAGGAAGGAGAATATAGTAACTAGAGCACATTGAAAAAAACACCATGTGACAGCAATGATGATCATTTAAAGAGAGGATTCAGATCAGTTCCAATAATCTTGTGATAAAGAGAGAGCCATCTATACTCAGAGAGAGAACTGTGGGAACGGAGTGTGGATCACAACATAACATTCTCACTCTTTTTGTTGTTTGCTAGCATTTTAATTTTTCTCATTTTTTTCTGGTTTGATTTGACTTTTCTTCTGCAGCAAGATAATTGTTTAAATGCATATGCATATATTGGATTTAACATATATGTCTACCATGTTAAATATAAAAAAAGAAAAAAAAACATAGTAGAAGAGACAGGAGATCATTTTTTAAGCCCCAGATCTTCCACTGTTTGGCAAATAATATTGGCAAATCATTTTCCTTCTTGAAGCATCAATTTCCTCACATAAAATGAGGGATAAGCAGGGGTTAATAATTATTTTTGTGTCATGGATCCATTTGGCTATGTGGTAGAGACTATACATCTCTTTTTAGCATAATGTTTCTACATGTATTAAAATACAAAGGATAAGAAAGGAAATCAATTACACTGAAGTACAATTATCAATATATATATATGTATATATATATATGCATTTGAAAAGTTTATGAATTCCAGGTTAAGAACCCCTGAAATAGCCACCTCCATTTTGGTGTAGCCACTAAATTCTATGAGACTTCTATAAACCAACTGGTGCTAGCCTTTGCTCTGCAGCAAGTCCACTTGTGCTTTCACCTTTCTCTGAACAGTAGAGTGTACTTCTAAAGAGCTAGCTTATTACTCCAAGCTACATTTTCAGCTTCATTTAAGGGGGCACCCTCTGCTGAGGGACATTTGATCGGGAGCCCTCCCTTCTCATTAGGAAACTCAGATGTCCACAGAAGTGACTGCCATCAGCTTCAGTGTGGCTTTGAGGCATAGTGTAGCATTTTCATGCTATGTTAACTCCAAGTGTATTTATCCAAATGAGACTTGACTTAGGGTCCAGTGGAGAGTAGAGAGGTACTGTGCCTGCTTTGCTGGGTGACTAGGCTCTCAGCTCTAAATTTTGAGTTTTCATTCTGAAAATGCTCATGGAATGATGGATATTGTTGCTTCTTTTTTTTGGCAAGGATTCTTTGTTTTCTTTTCAATTTTATTTTAATTTCAGTTCCAAATTTTCACTTTCCTTCCTCTCCCCTTACCACTAAGAAAGCAAGAAATATGATGCCATTATATACATGAAGTCATATAAAATATATTTTTCCATTAGCCATATTCTAAGAGATTTTTAAAAAAGAAAGAGAAAAAAAAAGGTGCTTCAATCTGCACTCTGATTATACCACCTCTCTCTCTGGAGGTGGACAGCATTTTTCATCATAAATATTTGGAATTGTGATTGATCATTATTATTTATCAGAGTCACAAAATCTTTCACACTTGATTATCTTTACAATATTACTATTTTTATATAGATTATTCTGTTTCTGCTCATTTAACTTTAGATCAGTTCATATAAGTCTTCTCAGATTTTTATGAAACCACCTTCTTCATTTTTTTACAGCATAATAATGTCCCATTTTATTCTTTTACCATAACTTGTTCAGCAGTTCCCTAGTTGATAGACATCCCTTCACTTAAAAAAAAGATCTGCTATAATATTTTTGTACATATGGAACCTGTTTTCTTTTTGAAAGAAACAACATTTTTTTTGAGACCAAATGTGATTAAAAGGAGACCACTTGAATTCTCCATGTATACTAAGTAGACGCATTCACTGTGTGACTCAATAAATCATCAACCCCTCTCTGGATCTCAAGTCCTTCCTTTATAAAATGAATGACAAATGAGATCTTCTCATTCTCTTCCCTCATTTTATAGATGGAGAAATGAATATACAGAAAGGGGAAATGACTTATCTATATTACTGCCAAACAATTAATGGAAGATTTTGTATTTGAACACAGGTTTCCTGACTCTTCTGTCAGAATTTTTTCCAACTATACTTTACTCCCTCTTCTAAATGGGTACTTACTGTCAGGACTCTGCAACCACTAACTGTAAGGCTTTCTTGACTTTTGACACAGACATACCCCAGAGAATAGAAAAGGACTAGTAAGTGCTGTCAAGAATATAGTCATTGCTGCCTTTATAATACAGTCATCCTTTTGTTAAATTCTGTGCAGCTTATATATATATATAATATATAATATATATATAATATTACAATAACATATATGTGTTTTATATATAATTTAGCAGCTTATAATGCTATTTATTATAATGAACACTACATTAATTAATATTCATGCAGATGACCAAAGCAGGAGACCCTTTCAAAGAGCACATAACAAAATCACACAATCACAAGCATACAGGAAAATCTGCTGAAGTGAACAGTGAGGTAAATTTGTCTGGTCCTCCTTTAAATACAATCAGTTCCACATCTCCAGTATGAGATACTATTTGGACACACCAGTGCAGAAGCCCGGTTCTTCTCGTTTTTTGTAACCAGAGAGGCTGATGATTTTGTGATGACTTTATCAGTTATGGCTTCTTTTCTGATCCCACAGCTCAATCTCTCTGAGCAGGGTTGAATAGTTAAATTCAGAATATTCTTGGGAGAGACTCTATGAGGTCACTTAGCCCACACCTAGCCATCAGGAGGATTAAACGCCAATATTGCTGTATGAGTTTGGTGTGCCCCCACAGCATATATTTGTGAGAGGCCAGATAGATCAGCATTTCTAGTAAAATAGTATCCTGGGAATTTACTCACTTGTTGAAAGAAATTCATTCCATTGTTGTATACAGTAAAGCAGAGAGATTTTAAAATATCTGTGACTCTTGGACACCCTGAAGTGTTGGAGACAAATTCTCCAATAAGAAGTGGGAAATCGCCTTAATATACAATGAAATACAAGTCCTGGCCTAGTGCCCAGACATATATACCATTATATAAATTTACAATGTGCATTTACAGATTGAATTTATTTCCCACTAAATAACAAGGCACCTTCAAAATGTTCAGGCAGGTGGGAAGCTAGCAGGAGCTTATTGAGCTTCTAGGAAGGGATGAACTTTGCTGCCAAATCCCTATCATGTTCAAATATTAATAAAAAATTAGAAAAATTAAATTGCTATATATAGGTGCACAAGGGCTAATTATCATATGGAAATAGTATCTATGGTAACTAAGAAAAAGCAATCATTAGTCAAGAATAATCTACTTTAAAAATAAAGGACACTCCTTAGTAGGGTGTTTGTGTATGTGTATGTATGTGTGTGGTGTGTGCATGTGTGTGTGTGTATGTGTGTGTGTATGTATGCATATGTGCCTTTTTAAAGGTAATTTATTACAATCTAACGTCTGGAGAAAATGACTTTGGAATTATAGGAAATGTCCAGCATGAAAGATAAAAATATCCTTTTTCACTTCGGAACATGGTTCACAGACCAGATGACTATAAGCATATAAGAAAGCAGAGTTAGTGAAATTACCAAATTAATAGAAGTCCTTGGGCCAGGGCTCAAGTCATCTGTGTAATATCTAAATATTAATTCACACTAATTAAAAAGAGAATGGACCTCAGAGGCCACTTTTCTAGCTCTTTCATTTTATAGATAGATGTCCACAGTTATGCAGGTTAAGTTATTAACAAAGAGAAAATTTAAACTCAAGTCCTCTGGTTTCCAGAGTCAATGTTTTTTTCCATGGACATCCAGATCAACTCATCAAGGAGAATTTTGATTAACTGTATGACCATCAACAAATCAGTTTATTTCTCTGAGACTCAGTTTCTTGATCTGATAAATAAGACAATTGTCATTGATGAGCTCAAAGGCAGAGCCAGGGGAAGGAATTTATGGCTTAAAGGCAAATTTTAAAATGGAGCATCTTCATTTGAAAAATGTGTTTCTTGTGCATTAGTGTCCATTAGAAAGAATAACTAAGATTTACGCAAAGATCTTGGCAAATATTATCACCTTTGACCCTCACAAAAAACATGCGACATAAATGATACTATTACCCTCATTTTGCAGATGAGGAAGATATGAGTTTAAGTGGCTTGCTTATGGTCACACAGCCCTGACTCGGTAAATGTCTGAGGCAAGATTTGAACTATGATTTTCCTGATTTGAAGTCCAATGCTCTTTCCAGTGTACCATGATACTTCTCAGAAATGCTTAGCCTTTACTACAATATGTGGAAGTTGATGCTTAGCAATTATTTCTGTTTTAGCCAGAAATCCTGAGTGTCTTCCTCTCACAGATTAATTGATTAATTAATTAATTAATTTGTTCATTCATTCATTCATTTATCTATTCATTCATTCATTTATCTATTCATTCATTCATTCATTCATCTATTTATTTACTTGTTTATTTATTTATTTATTTTTGACTAGGTGAAAAAGGTCATTATTTGCATCAAATGCTACCTATCCTTTATCACTGGTGAAACTGAGACCTGTTAAATGTTTTAACTTAAAAAGGCCAGCATCTTCCGCTGTATCCAGGGTCACTTCCTGATCTTTTTCTTTCCACTGGACCCAGATGGCTCTGGAGGAGCTGGTATATTACCTTGGAGTAAGGCTGGTGACTCTGCACAGTTCTCCCTCACTTAAATTCAAATTACTTACATCTCATGAGCATGACCTCCCTGATCTCATGGTCCTCTTACATTAGTAAGAGGTAATATTCAAATGTATGGCTCATACCCATAGCTCATACATTGCTTTTTTACATGGCAATATTCTTTGCCTAATCCTTGTCCCACATCTGCTTCAATTCCTCTTTTTTCTCCAATTCTAGGATTTTATGAAATAGTTTCTGCTGATGGAGTTGTGTAGACCCATTAAAACAATTATTATCAGTCAATCAATAAGTATTTATTCAGCATTATTTCTGGCACTGAAATAAAAGCACAAAGAATGAAATAAGGAGATTAATTTCTAATGGAAGAAACAATAAACATAAATGTATATATGCAGCATAATTATAAAAATACAGATATATAGAAGACGATTAAATGAATGATAGCTTGGGAGGGAGAACACTAAAGCACTTGGGAGGGGAATAAAGAAAGACCTTGGTTTTTTTTTTTGTTTTGTTTTGTTTTTGTTTTTTTTTTTTTGCAGAAAATAATGCTTGAGCTGTTAAAGGAAGAAAAAAATGCCATGGAGGGAAAAATAAGGAGAGAGAGTATAATCCAGATATTTGAAATGAAGACTACAAAGGCATGGAGATGGAAAACGGAATGCTGGGTCTGAAGAACAGAGGGGTCAGTTTGGATGGACTGCAGTGCTCTGGAGTAGCTGTAATGTCCAAAGAAGCTAGAAAACTAGGTTGGGCTTATATAAAGGGGTAATGATGAGCTAGCTATTTATAAAGTGACACAAAGCTTAGAATCATTTTTGATCATTTGGAAAGAAAATCCAATTGGGACAGTGTGAAAACAACCTGTCACAATAATGAAATACACAGATCCCTTCATAATACCTTTTAATTGGAGGAATAAAAGGCCTATGTGATAGGGAGCAAGGTCTAAAAAAGCTAGGAGATGCTTTATGGTGTTGTGTGTGGGGGAAACCCAATAACCTTAGATTAGAATATTGGTTTCCAGCCCAGCTCTCTATTAACTTGTCATGTGAACTTAGCACTTAATTTACCCAGATCTTGGTTTTCTTCACATGTAAAATGAGAAGATTGGGTTTAATAACTTCTGAGATCTTTTCTAGGTCTAGAATCTATGATTCTATGAAAGGGCTAGACATAAAAGACCTGTGGCTTTGATAATTTTTAAAAATAAAATATATTTTAAAAGGGAGCTAGGGTAGATGTGGAAATTAAATATTTAAAAAAATTGACCTCCATTTCTGTCAAAAGAACTGTTTACCATTTAACAAAAATAGCAAGATTCTTTCAGAAATCTGAATCACACAACCACAAAGTTGGCACATGGTAAAACTTGGGCATTTGTTTATTGTTTGAGCATAAACAGAAATATGCAGCTTGAATTGAAAATAGCTTTAATCTAGAAGTGTGATATGGCAAAAACTATACTGGACTAAGAGGAAGGAGAGAGGTCTGTCACTAATGAGAGGTTTGTCCTCTGCCATGTTACATCTCTTCTCTGGGGCTGTTTCTTCATCTATAAAATAATTGGATTGTATTAGATGACCTTTAAGGGATTTTCCATCCTTAAGTCTCTAGCTGAGTTGGGCTGACATTTGATACCATAAGCTCGTATTTTTGTTTTTTTAGCTTTCTTTATGACTCAAATTGTTACAGCCTGTGATGAGAATAAGGAATCATTCCCTCTGGGAACAGAGCCTTGATCTTCATGATATCATTAGTACAATGAGATTTGCATCCTTTCAAAATTAGGAGGTGCCCAAAGTGCATTGTCTCCTTTCTTCCTCAGTGAAATAGAGGTAAGCTCATGAAATATAGAGTCTGGCTATCCCAGGGATCAGAAACATATTTGGTCTCTTGCTAAATAATACGTGACTGGCTCTTTACTGGTATTTTGGTCCTGTTGAGGGAGAACTAGCCATTAAATCAGGAGGAAATACCCACTCAGCAGGTTTAAAGGGAGAAACAGCTTTGGCACTTAATCTCACTTGTCTCCTTTGGAATGTATGGTTTAGGACTCTGATATCTCCCACTTGGACTTTTGGGAAGTGAAGGAGGAAGGAATTTTTTCCATCCTCTCTCATCCCTCCCCAGCAGCAGTTGTGGCTATACACATGGAATAAGAAGAACATGTCTGTCTTTGTGAGCCTGAGACTGGATGACAAATCCCTGTTTCTTCTGCTTGTGTTTCCTTCCTTCAGCACAAGTGACTGGACAGATACCCCAAGAAACTGTTTGTTATCTCATGTACTTAGAAAGTCTAGAGTCATTGGAAAATTCAAATGCTGGTTGCCAGTGGCAGGGACTTCCTGAAGCTACAGTCTCAGAAGAAAAGATAACTACACTGGAAGGATGGGCCATTCTTTTTTGGCTGACTAAAATATATAAACTGTGAATGAGATATATTAGAGTAATAGAACTCCAAGGTGAAAATGAATTTATAAATCAGACCTACAAAGTGTTTCATATTCATAATCTAGTATTCTTGGGAAATTATATTACAAGTAATGGCTAATGTTACATGTTTTAAGGATTTGTCAATGCATGCTTTTGATTCTTTTCTGTTTTATGCATTTCTTTTGTGGCTGAAGGAATTAATGGGCATCCTTTACCATGACTTGAATAATGAACTTGGGATTAGAATGCTAGAAATTGGTGTTTTTCCCCCACTTAATGGTTTTTTTTCCAATTTCACATAAAGATAGTTTTCAACATTAATTTTTGTAAGATTTTGAGTTCCAAATTTTTTCCCTGTCTCCTTACCTCTCCCCTTCTCAATTCACCAAGTAAGCTGATATAGGTTATACAGTTACCATCATTTTAAATATTGGAAGTAAACTATACTATAACAAATGTTATTCATAATTATCTTTATTATTACCACTGAATTTCTTATTTTAAACAATATTTTAATTTCCCCAACAATTTGAAAAAAATGAAAACAATTTTTGAATTTTTTTAAAGTTTTGAGTTCCAAATTCCGTCCTCCCCATCCTCCCATGTCCCTTCTCAGAAAATATAAGCAATCTAATATAGGTTATATATATACAATCATATAAAATACTTCCATATTAGTCATTTTGTGGAAGAAAACTCAAATCAAAAAAGAAGGAAAATAGTGAAAAATAACATGCTTTAATCTGTATTCAGACTCTATCAGTTCTTTCTCTGGATATGGATAGCATTTTTTATCATGAAACTGTGGGATTGTCTTGGATCATTGTATTGCTGAGAATAGTTAAGGCATTCAGAATTGTTCATCAAATCACAAAGCTATTTCTGTGGACAAATGTTCTCTTGATTCTGTTCACTTCACATCTTTAAAGGTTTTTCTGAAATCTGTTTGCTTGTCTTCTTATGAGATTCAACTCAATAGGCCAGCTTATTAAGATCTTTGGGATCCTAACTACCATCAGATCATACCAATGTCTTCTAGGACTAGAACAGTAGAGTATGATCTCCTACCAAATAGCAAAGACTTCAAGCATAGGTCTGATGATAGACTGTAAGTACACACACATGTGCATGAGCCTATACACACATTTTTCACAACAGAATAAATCAAGTTCAGAGAAGATCATTTTCAGAAGATCAGATACCACATGATATATATTTTTTTGACCACAGAAAATCATGGACATTTTACTAATATAGAGAGAAATTATAATATCCATTTGAAACTGATGAAATTTTAGAACTTTAAAAATTACTGATGTATTATTCCAGATGTAAAAGTGAGAACTATTCTACTTAAATTACCCTATGATATTATCATTTTATTTCCCTTTCCTTGGTAGGGGAATTTATACTTTCTGTTTGAAACTTTCTGTAAATTTAACTAGAAGTCTCAGCTGAACTTGGCTTTCTTTGGAAGCTTATACCAACAATTAGTGAAAGGAGCATATATTCTAAGAGTTAGAAAAGAATAGCAGTTTTGAGACCTTAGTAAACTATATAGAGGCTGAACAAACATCAATGGAATAAGGTAAAAGTAGAGAAGAAAATCCCTGATTCCTACTCCTTATATTTTATGCTCAAGTGGCCTCTTTTTCACCTGTAAAAACTGTATCACCACATAGTCTAAAACAGTTCCTTTTTCCTTTTGTTCCATCCAATCCAGTAAGCATAATAATTTTAGTATATTTCTAGACTTGTGCTGAGGGCACAAAAACAAAAGAGAAGCAGTTCCTTCCATGAAGGAGCTTTACTGTATTAGGAAAAAACACAAAATATACAGATATGAGGGGATAGGAATTGGACCTGCCAAAACAGATCAGCACAAATCTCTGAAAGTCCTAGTGTTAGAGAGTTTCCTAAAACATCGAGAGTCATATATATCAGAATCTGACCCCAATTTTCCTAGTTTTAAGGATTGCTCTCTATTTACTATATCACACATTCTCTTTGTGCAAATATAAAGTAAATACAAAATAATTGTTATTTTTATTCAGTCACTAATGACTCTTCATGTGTGTAGGTATTTTCTTGGCAAAGATACTGAAGTGCTTTGCCATTTCCTTCTCTACCTTATTTTATAGATGAACAAACTGAGGCAAACAGGGGTAAGTGACTAATGTAGAGTCATATAGTTAGAAAAACTCTGAGGTGAGATTTGAACTCATGAAGATGAGTCTTACTGATTCCAGGTCTGACACACTATTCACTGTACCACCTAGTTACCCATACAACATATAGAAAAATAAGTACAAAATATATACAAAAGTGATACCTAAGGGAAAAGTACAAATCCAATATAAAGAAGATTTCTTTAAGATTAGAACAGGAATTCCAGGGGACATAATATAGATGTTCTAGATGAATATAGTCATTTCCTATATTTTGGCAGCTGGTTAAATGTTAGGAGTACCACTAGGTAATGGAACCAGGGAAATACTGTTGTCTTGGCTATGAATCTTAGACACAAAAGTTTCCAGAGTCACCAACAGATGGATTGTTTGGGAACAGCAGTGGAAAAGAGGCAAAACAAAGATTTCCATTTACATAGCACTTACAAAGTACTTACAAAATCAGGCAGGTAGTGAAAGTATTATTGTCCCTGTTATAGAGTTGTGAAATGATGCAGAAAGCAACTAGCCGAAGGCTATACTGATAATAAGTTCTGGAGACATCTTTCAAGCAAGTACCTGATTCCAAGTCTAGAACTCTTTCCATTGTGCCAAAAAACAAAAACAAAAACCAACAAAAAACAGCCACCAAAACCTGAAGATTTTAATGAGTGTTTTTTAAAAAATCAATTATACCCACATTTACTTAATTCCTTAAAACCACTCATAAGGGGCAACTAGGTGGTGCAGTGGATAGAGCATCAGCCCAGAAGTCAAGAAGACCTGAGTTCAAATATGGCCTCAGATACTTAACACTTCCTGGCTGTGTGACCCTGGGTAAGTCACTTAACCCCAATTGCCTCAGCAAAAAAGAAAAAAAAAGAGAAAAAACACTCACAAGCTATTCTTAAAGTTACTATTTGAAGGAAGGAGAGACCAGCCTAAGGATATTTAGGTCAGAATGCCGTGCCATGTTCAGAACTTTTCTGATTTTTGTTTCTGTTGTGTTGAACATTCCATGGCATAAGAATAGGAAAGACCTTTATATTTGACCACTATATTCTTTAATTTCCAGTCTCCATAGTTTCATCTACAAGAGGATTCTCACCCAAAGGAAGTTATAGTAGAAAGGGAGTCTACCAATCACTAATTAACTATGTGGCTAGTTTGGGGCAATATATTTTTTTTTCTGAACCTCAGTTTCCTTATCTGTAAAATCAAAGGATTGAACTAGGGTATTTCTAAGGTCTATTCTTGTTTCTTTTTTAATCCACGAATCTAAAAGAACAAAAGAAAGAGGATCAGAACACTATTTTTCTAATAAAAGGATATAAAGCAACTTTAAAGGTGTATCATTTCTCCCCCCTCATTTCCCCTCACCCTCCTGCTTTCAAATTCCTTGGATTCAGTAGGAAGATAGGATAGCTAGGTAGCATAATTGATAGCACAGTAATAGTAGGCTGAATTTAATCAGGTAGAATTGAGATGCTTCCTCCCTATATGATCTTGGGCACTAAAAGCACTTATCTTTATCTGCCTCAGTTTCCTGAGTTTCCTCATTAATAAAATAATATAATATAAAATTATATGAATATATATATAACTATTTAAAATACAAACAAATAATAAAAAAATAAAGTAGGTAATAATACCTCTTATGATTGTTGTAAGATAAAATGAGATATTTATAAAGCACTTAGTAAACTTTAAAATATTATGTAAATGCTAATTATTTTCACTATAATTATTATTCTCCAAATAAAGTTTTCATTTAGGAAGTAAATTCCCTAGGAATTTTTCTATATGCTCCAAATCACTGATATAAGCACAAAATATTCACTGCTTATGAAGACAGATGAAAAGAATTTCTAACAGTGCTAATATTTTAGGCATTTAAGAAATAGCAATTTGGAATCTTCCAGTTTATGCTCCATTTGAAGGAACTTCAGAGGAAACTGGAGGTTATCCCTAACCCTAATATCACTACCCTAAAGGAACTTACTACCTAAAATTTTCTCTTCTCATTATTTTCCACTCCCCAATGTTGTCAACCTTCGATCTTTACTATGGAACCATTCAGACACAGTCATAGTAAATCCTGAATCTTGATACCACCCTGCTTTGAGATTAGTGTTGGGCTAAAGTTGAACAGAAGCTAGGGCCCTGATTAAAGCCTTCCTGAAATGAAGCCTGGAAGGATGGGAGATTGGCAGAAAAGGACAAAAAACTCTTTCTAGAATTTATTATTAAGTCTATTCAGTTCACATATTAACAATAGTACCTTGAGGTATACAACACAATTATTATATTATAATTTTACAATTGCAATACAGATAGGGAAAGTATTATTATTCCCATTTTATAGATGAGAAAACTGAGACCTGAAGAAATTGAAGTGATTTATCCAGGGTTATTATCACAGGGATTATAAGATCCAGGATGTGAATTTAGATCTACTGACTCTAAAATATCATAAAAATAATTTTAAAAGTTGATATTGGTGCTTACTGCTTATTATATCAGATAAATTAAAATATTTGGTTATTTTAAGAGCTCAAAATTAGCCTAGAGTCAAGGTTTCCTCCAAGCACAACAATTCATGAACCTGAACTCTGGGTACTTGATAAGCTTAGTCATAAGCTGAGGGGAAGCCCCTTGGAGCCCCCTGACAATAGAACATGGTCCCCTTGGATAACCCCCAGATTGAACCAAAGTTCTAGATCTTCTATCAGGATGAGAATAAACTGATAAGCAGCTCCACTTCCCAGAGATATCCTAGATGAGGATAGAAATTATGACTTCATGCCAGCATGTACAAGTGTGCCCATGGTTAAATTCATGAGAACTTAGAGGAACCATTTAGTCTGGGGTAACTGGCTCCATAGGTAAATCTGACACAAGTACCTCATGAGCAGTTTCATGGTTTGCCTCAATGAAGAAAAGGCATTTACTTCAGTAGCCACAGAATGATAATATCTGAAGAGACCTTAGCCATCAACTTGGCTAATCCATCCTCTTCCTGTTATCAGTACAGGGAAGGAACTTGGTCAAAGTCATATATATAGCAGCTATTCAGGAATAGAACAGTCAGGGTTAGAAGTTTGAATCCTTTAACTCTTGGACATCATTGTGTTTCTGCCTCCACACTTCTGGTTCTGACTGTGATTAGATTTATATTGTTTCGATAAACACATAAAACAGTTGCTCTGGAGCTTGGTCTTTGATACAAGGTAATCAGGTAAGTACTTTTCTGCCCTGCTTTCCCTTTAAAAGAAGAAAAACGCCATTCTTACAACATAAACCTTAAGTGGAAGGAAACTGCCTTTTAGAGGTTATACTTCGGGATTTGCCATGGTCTCAGCACACCATCCATCTTACATGCTATAATGAGGGCATTACTTTTCTCCCAAGTGGGGCTCCCAGATAGGTTGTCCCTACTACTTAAGTCTTTATCTCCACAAATAATAAATGCAGAGAGCATGAGCATGAGAAAGCTAATTATTATTATTATAGCTTTAATTCTAACATTGCTCACTGGCAAAGACCTTTCATGCCAGCTTTCAGCCCCGCTCATGTACCAATAAGTAGTACCCCATTAGATCCTATTGGTGTAAGGACTTTTCTGAGCTAGAATGAGGTAGTTTCCTTTGATGGGGTTTAAAAGGACAATGACTTAAGTGGTTAGTCAACCAGCATTTATTAAGAACTTGATTGTAGGAGCCAGTCATGTTTAGGACATTTCAGGTCATGTACAAAATGACGTTGGCAGGCGGAGAAAAAGTCATGAGTTGCTTATTAAAGCAGGCATATCCCATGGAGATTGCCTGAAAGGACAGCTAGCTATATTCCATAAAGAAGATAGAAGAGAGCTGTTTAGAGTAGACATCTCCCGTTCATTCTCTTCTCTCCACTCATAATTTAGCTACCCTAGTTTCAATCCTCATCTTGTCTCACCTAGCCTGGTCTGTCTTCTGTCTTCTAGCTTATCTCTTTAATAATTCAGCCTTTATATAGTTGGCTAAGCAATTATGACTAAGTTTTTCAAAAATCTTCAGTGGCACCTCATTGCCTATCAAATACTGTATAAACTAGTGATCTTGACATTCAAAGCTTTCCGGGATTTGACTTCAGCTTACCTCTCTATCCATATTTCTTACAACTTCCTTTCATCTAGTCTATATTCTAGCCTGAAGTCACAAAATTATCTTTAGAAAACTACAAATAAATAAGCATTTTATATAGACTGAATAAATGCCTTATATGAAAGTGAACAAACATCCATGCAGTGTGGTATAGTGGATAGAGAGCAGGGCTAAAACCTGGGTTCAAGTACTGCCTCTAACAGATACTAGTTGTGTAAACCTGAAGAAACCTTACTTAATTTCTTAGCACTCTGGGACAAAGGTGTTAAGCTTTTACCCAAAGACTCAGCCTATAAAACTCCTGAGCATTGTTTGAACCAGATAAAAATTGGGAAATAGTTAATAAAATTCAATAACATACTGATAATGTTAATATTTAGCTTTCTAAGCCAGTATGTATCCTTTAAGGATCCTATGTGTAATCCAGCGGTCCCTATTTCTAGTTAAATTTAACAGTTGCCCTAAGGAACACTCTAAGACTGCAGAAAAGGGGTTGAACCTCATTGGTAGATATTTTGATAGATAGATTGATATATAGGGTTTCCTATATATCATTGAAATGACATATAAGCTAGGTCTTCTACATGCATGAGTGTATGGGTAGGTGGTGGCCAATTTTATTAACAGAATATAATATGAACAAAGAAATTTGTAAGAAATGAAACTCAACAAAACATCTCCTTAGATACAGAGCACCAAAGAAGGCAAAGAGAGCCAAAATATCCTGTTTCCTAGTATCTGATTTCTAGATGACTCATATGAAGAATTTAAGATTATAGCATGGGAAACTCTTGAACAATTTGGTGGCTCTGGCACTACAAAATATTGCTCGTCTTTGATGATAGATTGGTTGAAACATCATCTATCAAGTGCCTATTATGTATCAAACATTATGTTAAACACCGAGGTTATAAGTGCAAAATTAAATACAGTCTTGCCCTTATATTCTTATATTCCAATATAAAACAAAAAACAATGGGAAGCAACACAAAGGGGAGTAATGGTCAGAAAGGAGGACTTTGAGCTACAATGCCAGAGGAGTGGTAAGTAAAGCCATAAGGGAATAGATGGACATCCTAGATCCAAGAACAAAAGCAGAGTTGTTTTGATCATGTTTCATAGTTCCAGACTGTTGGGGGTGAGAGGAAATGAGGAAAGAAAACATGTGCAGCAAGAAGACAATAAGTGAGAAGGTTGTGGAGGAGAGAATTAGAGAAGAAGTTATGAAAAAATAATTTGTTGACTCTTCCTGAAACTGTGTTCCAGGGGAAGTAGTTACTAATCTGGAGAGCAAGTTCTTCCAGGATATGGTCTTTTGATGTGGTCAGTAAGGAGATGGTTGAGGAGATGACTTGAAAGAAAGGAATGAGAAACAGCTGAGTCGTTTCATACAAGAAACTTGGCTTTAAAGCAGTAGGGTTGATTAAGACCAGATCTCCATGAGTGAAGAGAAGATCTCAACGTAAGTCTGACAAGACTTCTCAGAGCAGGATATAGGAAGACCTTAGAGCTTGCACTATTATCTGCTGTTTTAAAAACTGAATAAAAGAAGAAAATTTGGATGCTTTAAATTGGTGATAGGAGTAAAAGTTTTGTTCTTTAGAACAGGTGATTGGAAGAAAAAAAGCTTTGCTGCTTGGAAATGGAAAGGTTCAATTCTAACTTATCCTTCCTTGTACTACCACCTATTGCTTTAAAATTCCAAGTCAAGCCAATGGAGTTTGGAAAAGCTCTGCAGTATCCAGGCTGAGGGCTCTGTTTTACTGGAAGAGTATGATATAGCCTCTGTATCCCAGAAGAGAAATGGTACATAGCAGCCAGTAGAGAAGTGGTCTTACCCAGCAGGAAGGTTCAGAGACCCAGAAGAAAAATCATCAGTGAACTCTAGTGCTGACTTCTCCTGAAGGAGCAAAAGGGCATTAAAGTCCACAGTCTGGGGATATGAGATGCTTTGCACATATGGGCTGGCATTGGTGGGGAAGTGTGTCCTAAGTATTTGTGATTGGAATATTATACATTGCCAATTTTTACTTTGCCCTCATATGCGTGCAAGATAGAAAGATAAAGATGTTTGCATCTGTAATTTTGTCACTGTGAGAAGTAAATATATAAACTCATGTCACCAATTATAGACCAGTTATTTTGCTTGAGGCACTGAGAGTACGTGATTTTCTACTGGTCATTCATTCAATATTTGTCAGCAGCAGGATTTTTAGTCCAGATGTTCCTAGCTCTAAGACCATGTTGCCTTGCATTATTATCTTTCAAATGTATATTGCTGTTGCTGTAATTAATGAAAATACAGATTCTCTTAAAGGTGTTAATGAATTCATGGGTTACTATGGAAACTTATGACCTAGGGACCAATCTATTGGTAATTACCCTTATTGAACTTGACTAAGGCTGGTCCTTGGAGAGCAGACTTAGCTACTGGCCAGGGCCGTTTTCAAAACCTTTCCAGCTGGGGAGAACTTGCAAGAGTCTGCAGTCCATAGGCACAGCCTTTAAGAAACCAGGGCCATCTCCCTCAGTGAATAGCTTTTTGCATCAATGTATTTTTTTAATCAAAATATTCTAATAATAAAATATGCAAGAATCTTCAGAATTTTTTCATTAAAAAGTCCTTTCATACTTTTAAAGACTGAGAACCCTATTTTAGCTAAACTGAACTACTATTTATTTCTGCTCCCAGCTTGCTCTCTTTCATTATCCTGCCTTTGTTTACAAAGTCTCCTATGCCTTCAGTATCATTTGCTAAAGAATCAACCTCCCTTCTCTGCCTCCAAAACAGATAAGTGGTCTTTCCCTCCTTAAAATTCTCAAAACATGTTATAAGTATCCCTTCTTTATATTTATCTCACTTTCCCTTGTATCAAAGATATTTGTGTAAATATTCGTTACTCCAATAAATTATAAGCTTACTGAGGTCATGGCCAATAAGATAATCTATTTTTATATCCCTAGCACCTTGGACAGTGCTTTCACACAGCAGTTGCTTAACCAAAGCTTATGGAATTTAATTAGGTAATTTATACAGAATATTGGGGGGGGGGGATTTCAGAGGTCATCAGGTCCAAACTATATCTAAATAAAAATCTAAAATATGTCTGACATAACCATCCTGAAAGAGTGTAGTGTAATAGCTAGAGAGTTCATCTTTCCAGTTGAGAAGACCTGGATACTTTATAGAATTGACTTATTCATTCATTCAACAAACAATTATTAATTACCTGTATTCAAGGAATGTGCTAGACACAGGGAATTCAAAGGCAAGACCAAAATCCTGTCACTACCATTAAGGAAGGAGATTATATTCTACTGGGAAAATACAACATGTAAACAAGTAATTTTTTAATGCAAAGTAATTTTGAAGAGAGAAAGCACTAATAAAGGAGAGTTCAAGAAAAGCTTTCTGTAGGAGGTATTACCTGAGCTGAACCTTGAAAGCAGCTAGGGACTCCAAGAAGCACAGAAAAGGAGGGAGGGAAGTTCAGGGGGGGTGAGAACAGTGTTTTGTTTTGTTTTGTTTTTTTTTTTTTTTTTTAGCTTTAAACACTTTGTGATTCAATGAGTATATTCCAGTTCCCTTCTTTCATCAAATGGTCCTTTCCCTCCCTGACCTTCCTAGGGAGAGAAGCTAACTTCAACAACCCCTTGGTAGAGAAAAGTATGTGTAGGACATGCAGCCATATGGACAGAAAGCATGAAACAGACAGTAAGCTGCATTCCAGTGGGAAGCCCAAGAACAAGCTGCCACTCTTCTGAGGCAGCCACCTGCCTCCTATTTCCTTTACACTTTTTCCATAGCCCTAGATCCTCTGTCCTCCAGGACTCTGAAAGCAAGCCTCTCAAGGTTAAAAGCTTTTTCCACTTGTGCTCAAGTATGAGGTGGAAAACACATGAAGGGATACAAATGGTTACTTAAGATTTTGCTAAAAGGCTGAAGACTCTAAATAAAGAGTTCTTGATTATTAGCTCAGGACAGCCTATCATCACTGTTCCATGGACAAATTGTATTGCATGTCAGAGCACACTGAAGATACACAATAATTTATCAGTCAGAACATAGAAAATTGTACAGTACGGAGCATCTTTGCAGATCCACGCATTTTTACTCTGCATTTACTCCTTCGCTTCTGGCTTAAAGGGACACTGCCAATAGAGACCCCATATTTAGGCTGTGGTTTAAAAAAGCCTTTTACAAAAATCTAATATGAATAGAAATGTTGGGGGTGGGGTTGGATGACATTATAATTTTTTTCAAAATGAAAACTATTTTTCATGCTTTTTTCCCTGCCATGGTGCTTTTTTTTCCTTTCCACTATTCCACAAATGATTGCCTAAATCCCAAATTGAGCCCAAAAGATATATAACTAGAGTCTGGAATGAAAAGACAAAAGGACAGCCTTGTGAAAATTGATGAAGAAAACACAGCTTTGGTAATAGAAGTGAGTTTAGATTTAAAAGTGTTTTATCAGAGTGTTTGTGTATTTTTTCAATATGTCTCAGGCCTGCAAAAGTGATAATATGTAGATAATTAAATCATAGATTTGTGGCTGAAGTAAGTCCTTTCAGTAAGTTCAACCCCCCCCCCTTGTTTTACATAGAAGTAAACTGAGTCTTGGGGAACTTAAATAATTTGCTCACAATCATTGAGTCATTAAAATTGGAAAGGACAGAAAGAGACCCAAAGGGTTTAACTGGCTTCCCCAAGGACATTTTCCTTATTAGTGAAAGAGTTTCTGAATTCTTTCTTTTTTTATTCCTTTTTCCAGATTTCCTTCAAGTCCAAGCTAAAATCTCACCTTCTACAGGAAGTTTTCCCAATCCCTATTTAATTATAGTATCTTCCCTCTCTGCTTTTTGATTGTTTTCCATACGTACATATATATATATGTATATATATGTATATATATATATATATATATATATATATATATATATATATATATATATTATAGCTTGTATATATCCAAGCCCTATATAGCTTGTATATAACTTGTCTGCACATATATATGACATACAGTCACCATCATTAGTGATCTCTTAGAAAACAAGGATAATCTTTTTGCTTTATTTATATCCCCAGAACTTGGCATAGTGCCTGGAACATAGTAAGTGCTTAATAAATGATTACTGACTTAATGACTGAGCCCAAGTCTCTTGACTTCTAGCCCTGTCCATTTTCTAGTACTATCTCTCACTCACATCTTTAATCTTCATTAGCAGCAAAACACAAATTGTTTACTGATTTGGACGCGTGGCAGGAGGCAATCTGTAGAGGCTATGTTAGAATATAAGTTACTTGGTGGCTGGGCTGGCGTCCAGCTCTTGTAGGCCTGGGAGCAAGTGTGAATCAGCAGTTGCACTGTCTGGGTGGTTCTAAGTCATTTCCTCTGTCACTGTGTTTGTCCTCTCACTGCATGGGTCACATTTAAAGACCTGAGCCTGGCCTCCTAGCCTGGGATATGATAGCATCGTATTGCAATGGCTCTGCTGAGAAGCCTCCTAGACTTTACCGCTTCTGGAATAAATCGTACTCACGAACAGAATTAGAGGGGGAAGGGGAAGAGATAAAAAAAGCAATCCAAATTCATGAAACCCAACGCTAGAGTTTAAGGGGTTCGGGTGACAGCCCATTTAATTTCTCCTTTTGCTGGCTTGGTCCCAGCCTTCCCCTCTTATCTAGCCCCCTCTGAGAACACCAGAGCAGCTGGGAAGCTGTCCCATCCCTAATTATTACCCCAAGGCTGCCAAAATGGAGGCCCCACCAGAGAGGAGGATGGCAGCTGAGTGCAGAACGTGACAACACCAGCAGCAGGTGGGCCTCTACAGAAAAGGCCAGATTACTGTCTCTGTGATTACTGTTATCCATCTCAAGCCAGGAAGGCAGAGAGAGGAGTATGCTAAGTCTTGGCCACCTGCTCTTCTGTCTCTGTATGCTGCTGTAATTCCTCATGCTTAGAAGGGAGGGAAGGATGCCCAGACTATAGAATATGACCATACTGCAGAGAACGTGTGGTCTCTGAACCATTACAGATCATTTAGTCTGTCCCAATTAAAGCAATTACCAGGTGTAAAGAACTGATTTCTTCATGTGTACTTTGGGGTAGAATTATATTAATTCTATTACCGGGAAAGGCAAAGTGCCATAGTAGAAAGAAAGCAGGCCTCTTAGAAGGAATTAGGTTCAAATTCCAACCCTGACATTACTAGCTGAATGATCATAGTTAAATCATTTTGATTCTCCAATACTTAGTTTCTTCTTCTAGAAAATAAGAGAATAATATTTGTGCTGTCTACTTCACAGGATTGTTTTGAGGAAAACACTTTTCAAGCCTAAAAATGAATTATTGGTATTATTACTTTAGCTTCAGATAGATATCATAGACAGGCTCTTTTATTTCCCTGGATATGTGCAAGGGACTTGCAAAGGGGAAAGGAGATCGGGATAGGGCAAGGAACATATTTATTAAAGGGGTGTAAGGAAAGCAACTGATTCATTCCTCCCCTCCCTGATCATCACCACCCTAATAAAGGAGATAATCAGGATGATGCACAATCAGTTGCGTTTTGGGCAAAGGGAGGAGTTTGAGAGACACACTACTTCATGAGCATTTTCCCAACTTCAAGTAAACAGTATTGAAATTTATGAATTTTAGAAGGGATCTTGGCCTAGGGTTTTCATTCAGACTAGGAAGCAGAGAACCTGCCAATTAATATTGATCAGAAAAAGGGTTGCCTACATCACAGCAGTTATTTTTTTGTTTTTTTAAATAAGTAATACTTTACATTTCTGAAGTAACATATCGATATTTATAGATTTTTCTATTTTCCCTTTGTAAATAATAAATCATTTTTTAAAACTGAAGTTGGTTTGGGATTCTAAAAGGAAAATATTGAAAATACAATTAATTCTAGCAGGCAGTAAGGACCAAAATTAGATTGTGAACCCAAGTTAGGTGCACGGTAGATAGAGTGCTGTGCTGGGATTCAGGAAGACCTGGGTTTAAATATGACCTAAGACATGTGAGACCTTATTCAAGTCATTTAACCTTTGTTTCAGCTTACTATTCTGTATGATAGGATATTAATAGTATCTACCTCCCAAGGTGGTTGTGGGGATTAAATGAGATGATAATTGTTGCCTGATACATAGTAAATGTCATAAAATTGTTAGCTTATTATTATTGAAGTCTAGTTTCTTTCCACTACACCAATATACATAAATTGATTTTAACCGTATGTAAGGGAAATGTGTTTAATAATTAGGTTGCCCCCAAAGCAGAATGGATGGCCTAGGGAATGAGTCCTAAGTGAAGCAAGCTGATAGCTGATCCCAGCTGTGGTAGAGGGGCTTCTTGTTCAGATACAGGCTGAATCTTGTGAGATACAAAATCTGATTTTCAAATGTTGCCTTAGCCTGAGGATGATTGTCCAAAGAATGAAAAACAATAATGAATTTTGCCACTTTGGTTAGATCTAAGTTATCATGAGTGAAGTCAGTTGCCAATGATTAGTCATGCATATTTGCCAATTATAGGACATCTTTTAACATGGTAGCAATGTATACTTTTTGCTAATAGAATTGTTCTTTTTTAATAAAAATATAGTAATATAAATAACATCATGTTATTCACACATGCAGACACTTTTTATCTCTATTATCACAAAAATTATTGAGTGCTAGGGCCAACTCTATATCATCCATTTATAGGTTAGGCCCTGGGGCCCTTGATACTAGTATCTCATTACTCTAAAGACATTATTTGGTTTGTGCATCCTACATCAATTCAAGTTAGTAAGAAAGCATGTGGCAAACAGAAATGCTAGATTTACTAGCAGAAGCCATGGATCCAAAAATCTAGTTCTGTCATCTGTGTGATCTTGAGCAAATCATTTAATCTCTCTGGGTGTTAGTTTCCTCATTTATCAAATGAAACATTAGATGAAATGACCTCTAAGATCCCTTCTTCCTTTATATTCCTGCATAGCCCTGCCTCACTTAAATCCAATTCACATGCAAGTCAAGAGATAACTCTTATGATGTCATTGTTCCTCTTAGAGAAAAAAAAGATCATCATCATCATCAACAACAAAAATGAGGGTTTATAGAGTCTGCTCTAAATTCACAGAAAAATTATTTCATGTTACCTTAGATTTAATTTTCATTTCTAACTCAGATAGTAGCATTTCATCAAATTCTAGATACCAGATTACCCTTAAGAGCCCACCTCCTACTTAAACTAAAACACAGCATGGTGAGATTCAAGTTATATAATTAGCCACCAATAACACGAACACTTTATATAGTACTTTAAAATTTACAAAGCACTTTACATACATTATCTCACATAAGACTTTTTGACAACCTTGTCAGGTGGGTATTGCATGTATGATTACCCCCATTTTTTACAGAGAAAGAAATCACGGCTCAGAAAATATGAGTTTCTTTCTCATGATCACACATCTAGTAAGGGTCAAAAGTAGGCTTTGAACTCAGCTATTACAATTATGGATGTAACCTATCTGAGGATAATAAGATTTAAATCACTGAATGATAACACTGGAAGAGATCTTAGAGATTATTCAATTCAATTATTTTATTTTGTTTTTGTTTTTCTAGTTGAGGCATGGGAATGCCACATTTAATCAGTGTGAACATGTCTTTGACTAAATCAAACTGGGGATTCTTTATAGTTTGCAATTTTAGAGAGTTGCCTTGGAACACTGAAAAGTTGAAAGAATGGGTCACACAAAGGTGTTTTATTATTAAATTCTGTATCTCATCCTCTTTTCCTACAGGTGAGGAAATGGAAAATTGACTATAAAACTAATAATTCAGTAGTTCAAAGGATCTATGATGTAAATGATGAGTGTATACTACCTCCAGTGACACATATTGTAATCCATCAATACTTTTCCTTTCCATGAGATTTGTATCCAGATCCCCTTGCAAATTTACCAGTCAACATGCTGGGTTTGTTAACCTGTCTCTATATTTCTTAGTATTACACAGATACAAAAGGGGTATGCATGCTGTCAATTGGCTATTTCTCGCTCTCAATATATAACCAGCTAGTCTTTTTCTTTTAGTCAGTCACTCATTTCTTTGACAACATCCTTTGACCCATTTCTGCATAATTCTCATTTGTAAGGAGCTGCATACCTTCCACCCTTTAGGTGATACTTTGCTTCGGTTATTCAGCAAATCTAAGTATTTTGTGGCTTTAGAATTACAGTCAGCTAGATAATACACTGTCAGTCTGGAAGACTCATATTCCTCAGTTCAAATTTAGTGTCAGACACATGCTAGCTGTGTGATCCTGCACATGTCACTTAACCCTGTTTGTCTTAGTTCTTCATCTATAAAAATGAACTGAGGAAGGAAAGAGTATTCTTTCCTTTGCCAAAAAACCCAAACCAAACCAAACCAAACCAAAAAAAAAAAAAAAAAAAAACCCAGATGTGATCACTAAGAGTAAGATTTAACTAAAACAAGTCAACAATAACATGTTTATAAATCAGAAGTCAAATGTATAATATGAATGCATATGCCCTGGTAACCAAAACATTTAGGATACTATTCAGAAGACACTGTTTCTTCTCCTAATGAGTTAGAATTATAAAAGATTTCAGTGCCCTGTAGAGTCCTCTGCACCCTGTGGGAATGCTTCAGGAGATCTAGATAAGTAGCAAGAAAGTACTTAGGAGAAACATGGTCTGAATGTTTATGTAAGCTTCATAGATATTGAGTTCTCACAGGGTGCATAGAACTCTACAAGGCCCTGAAATATTTTAGTATGCTCGCTCATTAGGAGAAAGATCTTAGTTCAAATTTTACTAACTGTGAAACCCTGAATAAGTTATTTAACCTCCAATTGACTCAGCTTTCTCAATTGGAAAAAATGAGGATAATAAAACCTCACAGGTTGTTGTGAAGATTAAGTGACATATTTGTAAAGTGCCAAGCACACAACAGGTGCTTAATAAATATTTGTTTCCTTTCCTCCCTTCTTTCTTGTCTGAATTCTCTCTTTTTGGCAAGCCCAGGGAAATAAAATGTTATATATGTTATCCTGCCTTTTATGAGAAATGGAAGAGCTCTTCTTTAGGATCAAAAGTCAGATCAACCTTTTGAAGAATATTTGGCAGGACATTTCTGCTCTGACAAAACCTGGATTAGGTGTCCATTCCTCAGATTTTCAGTCCTTTGATTTTTTTCCCACCTATAAGTTTTCCCCTTGCCTGCCTACTGTATCAACTCTCCATGACTTGTCATATTCCAACTTCTATAATTTTGTTAAACAAAACCCAAATGTTAGTCAGAACTGGAAAGAGCCCTTTAAGATTCCTTGAGGGGAGGAATAAAGTCATTTTTCATCTTTGTATGCCCAGTGCCTACCATAGTGCCCTGCACATGGCAGGTGCCTAAAGAGATGTCTGTTAAAATTGAATTGGATCCATCAATCACACCAACCAGACTGTGGCTGGCTTCATCACATTAGACTGCTCTAAGAATAATATGAGCAGCAGCCTAAATAGAAAGTTACAGGGGGAAAAAGGTTCTTTTTTATTTAGAAAAGCCACTTGTCTTTTTGTATTTTCCATTTTTTCCATTCACATTATTTATTAAAAGTAACAAGTATACTATGTAAGTTTCAAAAAACTTTGACTCTAATTATCTTATTTGTTCTTTATCAATCGATAGGCAAACAACAACCATTTATTATGTGCTTATGATGTTCCAGGTATTGTGCTAAGTTTTGGGGATCCAAAGAAAGGCAAACATATGATCTCTGCCCTAAAAGTTCACATTAATGATGTACATATAAGATATATTCAAAAAGAAAGGCACAAGCAAAATGTGTGGGAGGCAGGGGAACTTTGGAGAAAGACAGCTTGTACTCTATGTTTGATTCTGTAGGTAACAGGGAGCCATTAGAATTTATTAAGTAGGGGATGGAAGGCAGGTAACATAGTCAGATCTGAACTTCAACTAAAATCACTTTGACAGGTGAGTGAAAAATAGACTGTAGTGGAGAGAGACTTGAGGCAGGAAGAACAACTGGAAAGCTATTGTAATAGTCCAGGCATCAGGCTATGACAATAGAGAAGATGACTTTTATATAAACGATATTGTACAAGAACTCAGGGAGGCAGTTAATGGTGGATATATAGATCAGCAAATTATCTGCATAAAGATGATATTTAAAGGCACTGGAGCTCATAAGATTTCTAAGCAAGAAAGTATGGAAGAAGAGAAGTGGGTTCAGAACAGAACCTTGATGAACTTGTGGCTATTCATCGTGATATGGATGAAGATCTATCTATGAAAAGAGACTCGGAAAGAGCAGTCAGACAGGTGAAAGCAGAGCCAGGAGAGAGCAGAGAGGAGATAGTGATAAACGCTGTCAAAGTTTACAGTTAGATCAATAATGATGAGGATTGAGAAAAGGCCATAGGATTTGGGAATTAAGAGAAGATTTTTCATGTCTTTGGAAATGACAATTTTGTTTGAATGAGGAAGTCAAAAGCCACACAGAAATGGGGTTCAATTCTAACAATGGTCCATACTCTGTACTTGTTTGTTTGAGATGAGATATGTCTTTACTGCAGTCATTGGCATGGTGAGAAGCAGGTAAGCATCTCCAATGGGGAAGTCTTTCCTTGTACAATTCCAGTTTGTAAATGATAAAAGCTGAGAGGGAAAGCTATCTGGATAACAGAGCCAGGATCCAAAAATATCTTCATTGGTTGAGGCATTAGGTTGACTCTATTAAGATAAAATTCAATAGAGTAAATATAAAATCTTATATTAAGGTTTCAAAAATCAAATATAAGATGGGGAAAGCATGATTAGAGATGAATTTAATCTGAAAAAAGATCTGGGAACATGAGCCAGTAGTGTGATATGGCAGTCCAAAAAAGTTAATGCTAACTTAAGCTGAATTAAAAGAGATCTAACCTTTAGGAATAAAGTTGTAATTGTCTCTCTTCATTTTCTTCTGGTTAGACTATATCTGGAGTATCGTGTTCAGTTCTGGGCATCATGATTAAAAATGACATTGATAAGCTAGAGAGCACTCAAAGGAGAGCAGCCAGGAATGGTAAAGAACATCAAGTCATATGAGAATCAGATAAAGAAAATGGTATGCTTATCTTGGAGAAGAAAAGTCTCAAAGAGGGGACATAAAATAAAGAAATGTCAAATTATACTTTTTTTTTGGTTTGGCCCCAAAGACAGAATCAGGAATGATAGGAATAGCTCGATAAAAGCAAAAAATCCTTAAAATTGGTCATCCAAAGAATATGTGTTTGCCTAGCCATGGAACAGTTTCCTTTTACTGGAGTTCTTCAAGCAAAGAAAGGATTATCAATTTGTTGGATGTGTTATAGTGGGGATTCCTATTAGCATGTTGGCAAGACTAGATTCATACTGACATTTTCCCCAACTCTAAATTTCCATGATTGATGTAAAATCAATTAATTGGCCAGGCAAGTGATGATTAGAGCTTAAAATAGGATGGTGGTCATGTGAGTAGAGAGAGAAAGAGAGAGAGAGGATAGGATGCGAGATGTTACAGTTAGAATAGACAGGACTTAGCAACTGATTCAAAAAAAAGGCTGAAGGAGAAAGAAAAATTAAAGACAACTGAAACTTTACATCTGGGAAACTAGAAGGATGATCAACAAAAATTAAGGGCAGGGGAAGGTTTAGGGAATAAGATGATGCAGGATATCTAATGGATAGGTAGAAATATATAACTGTAAACTGAAGATGAAAGCCTGGCATTTAGTGTAATAATTAGAGTTGGATATATATAAAGTTGGATTTTAAACATTTAAAAACATTTTATGCACATTAACTTAAAACTCAGGAGAATAATTTTAAATTAAATCATTTCAGTGTCAAATTAAATGGTGTAAGTGCCTTTAGTTCTAGGTATATTCAATAAACATTGAAGACATCAGATGGAGAGTTGATAGAGGAGGGAAGTGCAGGAGAAGAGTGTGTATTGTATATTGGATCAAAGATATAGATTTAGCCTTGGAGAGAAGAAAAGACACAGAGAGAGTGCCTCCTTTGAGACAGGAAGAAGAAAACGAGTTACAGAAAGGCTAAAGTTTATGAAGGACAATGACTTGCATCTAATAGTTTCAACTTCTTATTGAGATAGGAGATAATAGTAATCTACTGAGAATAACAAGGGTAAGGATGGAGTTTGAGGGATTTAGGAGAATGGAAAAGACTTGAAAAAGTCATTGTTGGGAATGTAATAAAAAGTAAAGCAAAGAAGAACAAAAGACTCAACATTCTAGATCTGGGAGGGAGTTTAGCAATCAACTAATCCAATCATTTCATTTTATATGAGAAGAAATTAGTGAGTTTAGGGAGCTGCCCATGGTTACAGAATGACATTGTTAGAATATGGATAAGAACTTGAACCCCTTGATTCTATAGCCTATTGTTTCTTCCTCCAAATTATAATATGTGAAGATGAGAGAGGCAGAGCATAAATCATCTGCAGAAATATATGCCAATCTTTTATATACCAACTCTAGATCAAATAAGCCACCTTTTCTCTGTCTGCATAAGATATAAAATGTGACAAGATGACCTCATGTTGCTATAGGGACCAGAATCTTTGCCAAGCAACATGGTAACTGAATCTGATATGTGCCATGCACACAGTCTGCTCACATCTCCAAGCCTACTTGTTGGGAGAGGTGTGAGAGAAAGGTCTGTACGTGAGGGTGGAGGGATATATTATATTAAAGCAATAAACTGAAAACTTGAGTAAATTAGTTTCTATTTAAATTGATGCTGTGTCAGAGTCGGATGATATTAGCAGCTATAGATAGAATTTGGTGTCTTCAGTGTACATTGTATTTTTATATTGTTGAGAATATCTCCAAATTTCTAGAGCTCAATCTCTAGTTTTCTAGGACATACAGTTTTCATGTATGTCAATTTGTTCAGTATGACTACAGCAAGGTGTTTTCTGAACAAAGAACTCTCCCTAGAATTCAGAAAAGGAAAAATAAAGGGTTCCTTTTTAGGTCTGAGACAAAGGATTGTTATCCCTTTGAGCAGCTAAAATTATGTTGAAAAAACAAACAACCAAAATCTTGTGGAGAACTGCACCCTGTATCAGGTGACAGAAGAAAATGACATCATTTCCTAACCCCAGAGACATCTAAGAATGGACAACCATTTGTTTGGACTCATGTGAGAGTCATTCTGCCCTGGAATTAAAAGAGATAAATTTATATGCTATTCAGAGAGGGTGGAAAGCAGAGGCTTCTCAACAGGCTGGATCCTCTCGAGTATAGGAATTATAGTCTCAATATTGTTTCTACATAATCTCACATGCTCTAGAAGACTTATGTGTAAGTTTGTACCAGTTAAAAGAATCTGTGAAATCTCTGATTAGATATCACATCCCCACTGCTTCTAGGTATTTGAAAAAAAATTGCTACCTATTACTCAACATTATCATTTTGGCTTACAGAGATTATGTCTGATTTTGGAGAGATGACCTAAAAGATCACTCAGTTTTGGCTTATTATGCTAAAGTATTCACCTTAGAAATTCTTCTGGGAAAAAGAATTTTACATATATTCTGAGTTGGGCCTGACTCAGGACAGTCCTTAGCTAGTTTAGGGTGATAAAGGAGACTTTTGTAGGTCATTCAAAGAGTACACAAAAAGATTTCCTTAGATGATTCACCTTCCTCCTTTCCCACAACACTCCTCTCTTCCAAACTTCCTTATTTCTGTTAAAGGCACCATGAATCCTCCTTCTAGCCTCTTAGGTTCATAACTTCCATCATTTTCAAATTTCTCTGTCTCCTATCTAATCTATTGCCAAATCTTGCCATTTTTCCTACCACAGCTTGCTTCACTTCCAAACACATAGAAGAAGGATATTTAACAAGGATTGAGGACAGTGTCCTTCTGATATACACATCCTCCCCTACCACTGTGAATGTTCTCCAAGGCTATTTTCCCGATCATCTTCTCTTTCTCTGTACTTCCTCTCCTGGCTCCCATGGGTTTAATTATTATACCCATGTAGCTGACTCACAGATCTGTATATACAGCATCTATCTCTCCCTTGAGCTTCAGGTTTATATCAACCACTGCTTATTTCATCCTGGTTGACCTGGAACCACCTCAAATTCAACATGTCTAAAACCAAACTCATTTTCCCCTTAAACTCTTCTCTCTTCCAAAGTTCCTTATTTCAGTTGAAATCATAACTAACCCTCCTTCCAGCTTCTTTGGTTCATAAGCTTGACATTATTCATAAATCATCTCTCTCATTCCATATAGCCAATCTATTGCCAAATATTGCCGTTTCTACTACCATATCTTTTCTAACTTTCAAGTCCTTTTCTCTACTCACGTAGTCACCACTGCTAAATAGATTTTCCTTAAGCATAGATCTGATCATGTCACTGCTAAAACCTTACCTTAGATTATACCTGAGATTGACTCTAGGATAAAAGAGAAATTCCCAAACTTATCTTTTCAGGCACATTGTATGTTATTTTCTTTACTTATTCTCTATGATACAATTCAAGTGGCCTTCTCTTTCTCATATACAGCTGTCCATTTCTATGGCTTTGCACTAACCATCCTCTTTGGAGTTTATTCAATTCCTTCAATATAGGACTCAAACACCATTCTGCATGAGGCTTTTTCAAATTGTTTCTCCTAACCACTAGTACTCCCCCCCATCTTAACTGCTTTGTATTTAACTACCTTGCATTTTCATCCTCTTGATATTCAGTTTGCATATATTTATACTATGTGTTTATTCCCTTGATATTTAATCTGCATATACTTATTGAGATGCACTTGTGTCCCCATTAGAGTGAAGGCTCCTTAAGAATAAGGATAATTTCATTCTTTGCTCGGGATCTAAAAGGTACTCAATAAATATTTGTTGATTGATTGATAAAAAGTAAAAAGTATAAGGATTAAAGAAATAAGAGAAGACTTTATGAAGTGATATAGAATGAAGAGAGGAAAACCAATAATACATATCATTAGTACGACTATCTATGAAGTTAAGTTAATTTTTTAAATTAAAAAATCATGAAATATTTTGTCTTATTACAAGAAAAAAGTTCCCTATTTATACCTTACAGCCAGGGTACATTATCTGGAAATAGATGATCAATTGTTAACACAAATATGTGTCCTTAAACTATAGAAATACAGATCATGAACATTGTATAAGACCAGTCTTTTGTTGCTTTTCCATGTTGATTTTATTTCTAGATGCAGTCACTGTATACATAGGTATGTGTATCTTCCTTCTTCCTTCCTTCCTTCCTTCCTTCCTTCCTTCCTTCCTTCCTTCCTTCCTTCCTTCCTTCCTTCCTTCCTTCCTTCCTTCCTTCCTTCCTTCCTTCCTTCCTTCCTTCTTTCCTTCCTTCCATCAACTATCTATCTATCTATCTATCTATCTATCTATCTATCTACTCTATCTATATCTTTTGACTGTTTAGGAAGATAACTTTAATCAGCAATAAAACTCAAATAATAAAAAAAACATTTAAAATGTTGGTATTATCTTATAAAACATATAACTTCCACTCTTTCTTTAGCAAAGAGAAAGCTTGTGTAGTGGCAAGATTTTATGCATTATAATAAATTACAACATTAAAAAAATTTTTATTACTGTTTTACGGGATTATACAATATACTGTATTAAGCGCTAAAACTATAAAGAGAAAAATGAAGACTGTTATTGTAATGAAGGAGATGTTATTTGGAAGATCTGAAGACATCTACAGCAATTTGGTACTCTTTCTCACTAATATCACCTATCTTGGGCTTTCATTTTTACTTCTTTATGATTTTTATACTCTTTCCAGTTGGAGAATCATGGTCCTTGACAGCAACAACAAAAAAGAGATACAACAAAAACCAGAAATCAAGCAGTGCTGATTTTTCCCTGTTATCTGTTACCATTATTCCATTTTCACCAAGCAGTAAGAATGTTCTATCCTAGCTAAGTATTAGTCATATTCTCCATCTGGTTAGGCAGTCCACAGTATTCTCAAGTAGTAATATAATTTTCATTTTTTTTTGTCCTTACCCAAAAGTATCTATTATTCAATTCATGAGTTTCCCTATATATCTATATTTATATTTACAGATATATAGGGAAACTCATATGTATATCAATATGTATATTATATATGTATGTATATACATATATACATATTTTACTTATAGTTCTATTCTCCTGTTCCTTACATAAGATTTGCTCTTTTGGAACAACTATAAACAAGACACACCTTTCATAATCCAGTTATTAATATACTTCAATCTTTTAATCTCAGTGATACATATAAGATTGTTTTGCTTTTTTATGACAAAATTGAAGTCTCATTTCATTTCTTTTCTTTTCTTTTTTGTTTTGCTTATTTCTCCCAAATCTCACCAAACTTTGTATAGAGATTAAAACAACAAGGAATTTATCTTCTTCATTTTGCCATTGTCTCTTAGATAGAAGCATTTTATTATGTGTAACAGGAAGTACAAGCTAGTTAGGGCAGTGTAACCATACATAGTAGACAATGGAAAGATCATCTCCTAAAGCTAAAACTAGGGAATAGATGAGTAGGAGGCATTTGTAGCATAGAATCTCTGTGTTGCATGAGATGCTAAATATTTAATAAAATCCAAACTTGAACTTGAATCCTTGTTCAATTACATCTAGTAAGGATGAGGACACTACCTATCAAGGTACCCACTACACTTTGATTTTACCATGTTTTTCCTTATACTGGCCCTAAATCTACCTCCAAACAACTTTGATCCATATGTTTCTACTTTAGTTCCCCAGGGCCAAGCAAAAGAACTCTAAATCTTTTCCACATAATAGCCCCATGAAGAGCATATATTTCCATTTCTTCTCTAGGCTAAATAACCCATTTATTCAATAGTTGTCATATGCATATTTTTATACCATGTACCATCCTCATTGTGTTCCTCTGGTTATGTTTTAATGTGTCACCACCATTCCTAAAACATGGCATCCAGAATAAAGCAATAACTCCAAAGTGCAGGGACTATATTACTTTCCTTGTTTGCATGTTGCTTCTGTCAGTTTAAGCTCATATAAAGCATTTTGGCTATCATGTTACACTGTGGACTCATATTTGACTCAATTATTCTAACTGGCTCAATGAAAAGTCTTTGGCAGGTATTCCATAAATCCAATCAAATATTCAAAGGAGACAAAGTAACTCACTGAGAAGACCATAAAATTGGGGCAAATGAAACATTGTTGAATAAGTTAGACTGGAGTCAGGAGACATCTAGCCTTAAATTGAGTGATTAGTAACTTTGCTACTCTGACAAAGTCACTTAAGCACTCAATTTCCTTATAACACGAAAATAAAAATATCACTACCTATTTCACAGAATTGCGCATGGTATAAATACAAATACAATCTCTGAACAAATTTATGTCATAAATTCAAAGTATTTCTCTAGATAGCTAGGTGCATGATGTTTACTAATAGATGTAATAATAAAATAAAATATTTGGGAGGGATTTCAGAAAATAATTGGTCTGGGTCAGAACTGGATATAAAAAGCTAATATTTATGTTTGTCTTCAAGGTGTCCAATGTGCTTTATATATGTGTAGATGTTATCATCTAACTCTCCTTAAGGCACTGTTAAGTAGGTGCTAATAAGAAAGAAGATAAAATTCAAATATTGCTTTGAAGAGTTTACTTTTGAAAACTTACAATATTTCAATATCTTTCCAAGAATGCAGTACTGCTGGGTCTGAGCGGGTTCACTAGGGAAGACTGAACCCTCCTGGCCAAGTAGTCTATTAAGGGAATTTTTCTTTCAGGTAACTTCTAGACATAGCTGTGGTGAGTCAACCAAATGGAGTCCTAGGCAAGACAGGAGGGTTTAATTTGCCTTAGCTCCTGTAGTGAAAGAAGGTTTTCATCATCTTTCCCCACTTCTCTTTTTTATGTTTCCCTCAGCCCATCATTTCCACTGATTTTACTCTAAGCACTCATTATGATGACATGGAATATCAAATGTTCACTCTTGATAGGAAGAGACAGATCAGTTTGGCTCAATGACAGTTTTGTACCTTTAAGGCATTATCACATATGAATAACAATGAGCCAGCCGCCCATTTTAAAGAAGGAGTTTCTCTCTTTAGATTTTTTTTTTCCCTTAGAAACTGTCTCTTATAATTCAGTTCATGCCAGGAAGAAGGCACCCACCTTCCTATAGACACTTGGCCCTAATGTTGCTGCTAAGTTCCAAATTGGAGCTAAGCTTTACAATAATAAATGAGCTGAGACTACATGTAATACTATCATTTATATCTCTTCCATCTTCATTTGGATCATCAGACATAGTTATAATCCCCAAAATAAGACACAAAGGGAATCAAGAGTGAAAAAATGAATATATATTAAGGATTTACCAAATACTGGGAATACAAGTAGAAAAGTCTACTAATGAGTTCACATTCCAATAGAGAGCGAGAAAATAATCATGGGCTCAACCTGTATATAGCTCCCCTCCTCCAAAAGTCTTCAGACTGCAGTGAAAAAAAAAAGTTCTCCTAACCAACAAGTTTTATTAAGCACTCCCTTATGTATCCAGGACTCTGCTGAGTCCTAAAATTGAATACAAAACAAGAATGATAATACTACATGGTGCTTGCCTTTTAAGTTATATATAATCTATTAATACATGAATAAATATTGGAATGAGGAAGAACTAAGACATGTGATTATGATTTTTAGTACAACAGCAATTCAGGACTGGGAGAGTTCAATGTGCAATGGACAGGGTTGGAGAAGGACTCAGGTAGAAGGTAGGTTGTACCTTGAGGAAAATAAATAAGCAAAAGGGAAGAGGGGAACTGCTGAATAAACAAAGATACAGCTGTCCTAACCCAAAAAAGCTTTTAGATCAAAGTCTTTTTACCACTATGAAAAATTGCTTATCATAGGATTTAGTTAGAAATCTCACCCCTTCATTTTTCAGATGGGGAAAATGAATCCCATTAATGGCAAAATGCTTGTTGAAGATCACAGAGATCCAAATGCAAGTGTTCTGATTTCAAATTTGATGCTATTTTCACTATACCATCATATATTATCTCTATATTCTTTAATGTCTGAATCAGCCATTAGGACTATCTCTTATCAACCTTTCTATTGACCAATGTCTCATCATTTAAATGAACCTTTCCTAATTCATCCTCTACTTTATCCCCCCAGAAAGCATGAGTACCAAATATCTCATAAAGTCTGATAAGGTAAAGTGGAATATCTATTCTTTGCAACAGTGGATATCTAAACCTCAGGCACCAGAAAAGGAGAAGGGAATAAACATTTATATAACATCTACTATGTGATGAGCAAATATTATCTCATTTGATTGACACAACAATCTTACAATATACAAGTTATTATCATCCCCTATTTCAAAATTGAGGAAATTGAGGCAAATTGAGGGCCAGGTCACACAGCTATTAAGGGAGAATCAAGAATTATAAATTTCAGTAAACTTTAAATATAAATTAATTTAAAAATTAGCTACCACTTTAGGAATAAAGAATTCTGAGGAAACTAGAAAATAGTCTGGGAAAAATGAGCCTAAAATGAACAGCTTGCACTATATTCCACAACAAATTCAAAATGGACATGCAACCTATATATTAAAGATCATCTCATGAAAAAAATGAGTAGTCCAGGACCTGATACCTTCTACAGTGATGGACAGGAATTACATTCATAACCAAACAAGGGCTGGAAGCAATTGTTACAAAAGATAAAAAAGATAATTTTGATTACATGAAGTAAAAAATCTTTCATTACTAGACTTATAGCCTAAGGAAGCTGTTAATAAAGAAGGAAGTCCCCATATATTCCAAAATGTTTATTTTTGTTGGACAAAGAATTGAAAGCAAAAACGGCCATTGATTGGAGAATGCCTAAATAAATTGTAGTACATAAATGTAATGGAATATTGCTGTGCTGTGAGAAATGGTAACTATGATGACAACAGAACAACATGGAAAAACTTATATGACTGACAAACAGTGAAGTAAGCAGAACCAGGAAACAATATACAATCACTACAATAATGTAAATGATATCAATAGTGTAAATGTACACTAAGTACAAAACAATCAAAAATAAATTACAAAGAACAAATGTTGTACCAAAGAAGGGACACAACAAGAGAACCTCTCCTCACTCCTTTATAGAAATCGTACTTCTTGGGAGCATTGCATATATAGTCAGAGTTGTTCCTTACTGATGATTGGCTATCCCCCCCTTTCTTTATTGTTGTTGTTTAATGAGATGTTCCTCTGGGAGAGTGCAGAGAGGATTATAAAAGAAATTTCTGGCAATATTAAAACAAAAGATATCAAAAATTCATTTTTAAAACATGCAAAGATGATGATGGAAGCTTTGAAAAAGGATGCTAATGTACATGAGAACACACTTTCCTATGGGAAACTGCTATCTCCACATTTTGCATCATGGTTCAAAAGTGATCTGAGCCACCAACAGTCTCCATGGACCAAACTCCCTCTGTCCTCCTTCTCTCCCTCCCCCTTCTCCACACACCCTTTATCACAAGAGCAAGAATTGAACTATCTTCAGGATAGACTGCCCTTTCTCCTAGCACAAATATACACCTGTCATTATATTAATATAATGAAATATTAAAGTTCTACAAGAAATGATGAGCAGGATAATTCCAGAAAAACCTGGAAAGACTTAAATGAACTGATGCTTAGAGAAGTAAGCAAAACTAAGAGAACATTTGTGTAGAATAACAACAAACTGTGTGATGATCAATTGTGATTGACTTGGCTTTTTTCAACAATGCAGTGATTCAAAGCAATTCTGATTGACTTGGGAAGGAAAATGCCATTTGTATCCAGAGAGAGAATTATGGAGACTGAATGTATGTTAAGATGTTTTGGGGGCAGCTAAGTGGCGCAGTGGATAGAGCAACAGCCCTGAAGTCAGGAGGACCTGAGTTCAAATCTAACCTTATACACTTAACATTTCATAGATATATGATCTTAGGCAAGTCACTTACTCCCAATTGCCTCAGCAAAGTAAAACATAGTATTTTCACCTTTTTTGTTGTTTGTTTCCTTGTGTATTTTCCCTTTTGGAAAAATTTTTATGTGAAACATGACAAATACGGAAATATGTTTATAAAAATTGCATATATTTAACTTAGATTGTTGCTGGGAGGAAGAGGAAGAGGGAGAAAAATTTGGAACACAAAGGTTTGCAAAGATGAATGTTAAAAACTATCTTTGCATGTGTTTGGAATAACATATCATTCTATTATTCAAAACAAAAAAAACAAAAATAAACATACCTGTCATTAGAGGACTGTATGTTTTTTTTTATTAAAGCTTTTTATTTATAAAACATATGCATGAGTGATTTTTCAACACTGACCTTTGTAAAACCTTCTGCTCCAAATTTTCCCCTCCTTCCTCCTACCCCCTTCCCTAACTGGCAGGTAGTCCAATACATACCAGATATGTTAAAATATATGTGAAATCCAATATATATATACATATTTATACAGTTATCTTGCTGCATAAGAAAAATCAGATCAAGAAGATAGAAAGCAAAATGTAAGCAAACAACAACAGAAAGAGTGAGAATGCTACTCACTCAGTTCCCAAGGTTATCTCTCTGGATGTAGATGGCTCTCTTCATCACTGAACAAGTGGCACTGGTTTGAATCATGTCATTGTGGAAGAGAGCCATGGAGGACTGACTATGTTACAACTATTGCCCCACATCTTGAACTGTTTTGTCCCAGGGGATAGAATTCTTCATTTGTTCTCAGATAAAATCCCACTATAGCTCATATCCTTTTGGAACTTCATAGCCCTTTAAGTCATAGAAAATCTTCAAAACAATCTAGTCTAATGTTTCATTTTTCATATGAGGTTAGGAGAGCCAGAGAGGTTAAATGATTTGCCTAAGGAAGTAACAAATAGTAGAACCAAGATTTGAATCCATATGCTTTTATTCCAAAACTTTCTACCATAAAATGCTGCTTCCATTCATTTATAAAGTGAATAGAATGATTTAGAATGATTTTGAAGGTCCCTTCCAAATCTCAGTCTTATATTTCCAGAAAGTCACTGACTAAATCATATATCTAAACCTTTTCCCATCTCGAATAGAAATTGGGAGGTGGTTAATTATTAACTTCTATATAATAACCTTTCACCAAATTGAAGCCTATTACTACTAGGTCACTTGTTAGGCTTCTCTGTTAATAGGCTAAATAATCCCCTTTTCTTTACCTGCTCCTCAGAGGCCCTATTTCCCAACTCATCAATCATTTCTCTGTTCTCTTTTAAACCTGCTTGAAGTTTTCCACACTCCTCCTAACTTGTCTTTGTTCCTATTTCCATATCTTGCCTTGAACAGTTTGTATTTTAAGAGATTAAAAAAAAGTCCCACCACCAAAAGAATCTGAAGGCTATTTTGACAAGATTAATTTAAGAAACCTCCTTACAGCATCTAAGCAATCAGGGAATGAGGGCACATTGCATAACAAAGTCTAAGGAAGGTACTATATGATAAACACTCTGCCATACCCATGGAAACAACACTTCAAAGTTTTCGTTATGTTTATTTAAGCAGTACGTTGAGGCTACATGGCCTGAAGTTTATCAATTTTCTCAACAGAAAGTCAAGATGAAATATTTTACATTTGATAGCAGGAACAAAGACATAGTGCAGATTTCTGTAATTAAAAAAGAGGCAGGAAAGTGAAATGGATGCAAAGGGGATCAGACAGGGGAGGTCAGTGAGGAGAGTCGCAATACAACAGATGATTAGAGATAGAAATTCATGTCAGAGATAAATTTTTAATAAAGACAAGCAAAAAATACCCTCAAATGTAAAATAGTTAAGCCAACCAGTTATTGAGAAAGGAAGAAAAGGGGAAAAGATAGATAACAAAAATAGGCTAAAAAGAAGGGAGAAAGTTCAGTAAGTTCAATATATGTTTTCTAAAGTATAAGATGGAAAGGGGAATATGAATAATTGTTGAAGAGATTCAGTGATGCAAAAAAGCATATGGCTCAATGGTTAGCATGTTGGTAGCATGATCTAGGCAAAAGTAAATCAATTATAGCTTACTTAGGGCAGCAACAACATGCATATACCAGTTAGTGAATAATAATAACATTTTAAAACTATAAGTAAAGGGGACATCCTGTGTCTATCCTGTGTAATGCAGTATCAAGAGAACTGGAGGAAAGTTCCCAGTATGTTGTGGGGATGTCTTGTGGATGATTTAGGAGACAACATAGTTAAGAATAGCTTAGGATTGTTGAGCACAGGTGGGTTGTGATCTGTGTTGTTCAAAGAATGCTCACATCCACGAAATCACAGATACAGACAGAGGCAGACAGTAGATGTCTACCAGAATGGACCCCTCAGAACCATGATTACTTGATTAAGAAATTGAAGATTCAATAAATGGGGTCAATGAAAAATCCAGCTATTTGGAAAGGGATGGAATCTTTTTACTTACTATCAAGCAATGAAAAGTTTAACTATAGAAATATATCATTAGCTAGATTGTGCTATATACTGTGGAATCTAAATAGCAAATGTTTTAGGAATTTGGAGAAGGTACAGAAGAAACATGGAGTAAAATAATTGTGAGAGAAGCTTCACAAAAATAGTGGAACTGAGCCTTAAAAATATAGAGAAATGTTATTCTATATGGACCACAACATGAGAAAATGCCCATAGAAGAAAAAAATAGAGATGGTTGCACTCTTCCTTTAAAAATAGAGCTCACTCATTTCTTAAACCACTTTTACTCCCCACACACAGAATAAACGTCTTGCTCAACCAAAGTCAAGGAGTTACCAGAGGTTCCAATAACATTAGTTAACAGGAATCAAATAGTGAGATTCTTTTATCAGAATCAGCTAGATTTCTCTCAGGAATCAACTACTTTAAGAAAAATGAAGAGAAACCACACCAGACAATAAAACAGCTTTGTGAACCATAAACCATAAAGTATATGTAAATGTGAGCTACTGAGGATGATATGTGATGAAGACTCAAAAATAGTGTTGCCTTTGCCTCTGATTGTTTCTCAGCCCTGCTGGATAAATACTGCCCCCTTATGGTAATAGCAGGTGAACTTAGTCTGATTATTCTGAGCAAGTTAGGGGGGAGAGAGACCCCAGAAAGAAATTACATTTACCACAGCTTATAGCCATGTGAGAAAGAACTAACTCTGTTCCAAGGTCTTTGGTTCCTTACTACAAAAGAGAGAATAAATCTGTAGGATTACAAAAGCTACATAAGAAAATGCCAAGATAATAACTACAAAATTTATATACAATGATCACCAGTGGTCCAGGAGATTCCTCAAATTAGGGACTTTTTCCCAAATCAAAATCAAATGACATAGATCTGGAAAGTTCAAAAAAAGGATAAAAAAGATCATAGAAGATAAAATTGACAATTTTGATTAGAGAAAGCTGAACAATTTTTTCACAAACAGAATGAATGCAGCTAAAATTATTATTATTATTTTTATTTTTTTTCAGCTAAAAGTAGAAGGAGGAACAGATAACTGGAAAAAATTACAATAAATTTCTCTTTCAAAATTTATATAGAATTGATTTAAATGTATATGTGTTAATGTATAAAATGTATAAATGGTCAAAGTATGTGAATAGGCAGTGTCAAAGAGATTTTCAAGTTAACAACAAAATGAAAAATGCTCCAAATTGTTAATAGAGAAATGCAAATGAAAACAGTTCTGAAGGTCTATCTTGCATCTATTAAATTGGAAAAGATAACAAATATTGGAGGGTGGTGAGAGAAACATTGATGTACTATTGATGGAGCTGTGAATAGGTTCATCTATTTTGGAAAGCAACTTAGAATTATACAGAAAATGTTATTAAATACTGTATGTCTTTTCACAGAGTAATACCTTTACTAAAGAAAGAGAATAAAGAACCATGTGTATAAAACGATTTATAACCACTCTTTTTGAGGTGATAAAGAACTAACTGGAAGTTAAGGAAGTGTCTCTCCAGTGAAGAATGGTAGAACAAACACTGGTATATGAATATAATGGAATATTACTGCACTAGTGGTAAGAAATGATGAAAGGTAAAACCTGGGAGGACTTTTATGAGGACTTACTCTTCATTTTATGAGGACTTTCTCTTCATTTTTCTTAAAAGGTAAAACCTGGGTAAAACTCAGTTGTAGAGTGAAATGAGCAGAATCATGATATATAAATGTTTAAAATGAATTTGTCAGCATTACTTAGGGCAGCAACAACATGAACATACATGTTAGTGAATAGTAATAACATTTTAAGCAAATGTATGAATTTGTAAAGTTATCAAAACTGCAAATGTAAAAATATAAAAAACAAATAGTAACCAACAATTGTGATAGACTAAAGCACTCTGAGCACTGCAATGACCAACAATCCAATACAGAGGATTGATGAATTGTTCTATCCACCTCCTAACAAAGATATTTGCTTCCAGATGCAGAATGAGGCATATCTTTTGAGAATGATCAATGTGGTAATTGGTTTTGTTTAATTATGACTATTTGTTACAAGTTTTTTTCCCTTTAAATTAGGATTGAGGTAGAAAGAGAAAACTAATGCTTATTAATTGAAAAAGAACTTTAGATGTCATCTAATCTACCCTTTCACTTTACAGATGGAGGTACCAAAGCCCATGGATGTGACTTTTATAAATTTAATGAGTTATAAATACATAATTATGATAAAAATTAAAATAATGATAATAGCTCTGACTTTCCCAGAGCTGAATGGGTTAGTTCTTACTTCAATAGCAGCATGCCCCACTCCTAATGAATATGCTAGAGCCAGAAGGGGAAAGTATCCTCTAGTGTCAAACTCTCACTTTACTTTTCTTGGTTTCAACAAGATGCTTCTCCCAGGATAAATTCATCACTTTTCATCTCATCACATGCATCTCACTCAAGTTTTGATTGACACTACCTCCCTTAGTCTGTTTGGAGGGCTGAAGGGCAGAATACTAAATTCCTCCCAAACCCTTCCTTTAAAGAGGGCTGGATTCAGCTCATTCCACTTTGCATCTGCTGTTCTACCTGGTTCCAAATCTACAGAATGAGATGCCCCAGCACCAGGTACTTCCTGGTGTATTCCCTGTCTCCCCCAACTATTCTCTCCCACTTTCCTGCTTTCTTTTGTGTTTTGTCTCTCTCTTGAGGGGAGAGAATATTTTTCTTTTTTATTAATTACATCCTTAGGGTTTAGTGCAGTGTCTGACACATGGTAGGCCTTTAATAAATGTCTGCTGGATTGGATAGTGGTTGCCCATCGCTAAAGTTATATACCCTGACTTTTTCAATATATTTCAATCCACATAAATAGCATGTCAGATCTGGCCATTTTGTGGAATTATATTTGGGAGCAAGAAGTAGCTAGATCATTAAAAAGCTGTGTGATCCTGGGCAAATCACTTAACTCTGTTTGCCTCAATTTTCTCATTTGTAAAATAAGCTGGAGAAGGAATTGGGAAACCACTCCAGTATCTTTGCCAAGAAAATTCCAAGATGAGTCATAATGAGTTGGACATAACTGAAATGATTGAACAACAAAAATTAGGGTGCATAAATACCTCTAATTAAATAACTTCTCTTTACTGTTTTTGCTGATTATGGTTTCCATCCCTTCTGATATCACTTGCAAAGTACTTTGCTTTCCATCTCAAATGCAATGCTTTTATCTCTCTTTGGTCTCAAAAAAAATCACACACACACACACACACACACATATTGATTTGTCAAACACAGGGCTACCAGTCTACTCCTTATAGCTTCCCTTTTTGGGTTGTTGACAGCATGATTTCTATGCAAAACACACTCAACCGATCACCTTTCTGTGTCCCCACTTTCTGTGTATTCCAAACCCCATTCATCCTTCAAGGCTTAGCAAAAGTTTTTGTTTCTTCCCTGAAGCTGCCTTTGCTTCAACTCACACTGATCTTTTCCATCTCTGATTTATTGAATCTTAAACCTCCACTAGCACCTTCCCCTTATTAGTCAAAGGGGCAGTGAAGTGACTATGGTTTCTTCACAGAGTCATAACTAGGACTGAGCAGTCTAGAGGTTGGTTTCTCACCTACATAGTATAGGGAACATTGGTCCTAGTGTCAGCAAGACCTGAATTCATAATCAGACTCAAACATTTTCTAGCTGGGTGAACTGCCTTAGTTTTCTGAATTGTAAAATAAGGATAATTATAAAAACTTATCTTCCCTGAGGAATAAATGAGATACTTGCAAAGCAATCACCACAGAGCCTAGCACATAGTAGGTGCTCAATAAAGACTTTCTTCCTTTCCTGTCATGTAGAATTTAAAGGGAGCTGATAGCACTTAGAAACAATAGAATTCAGCAACTAACAGGCTCTTTGAGTTCTACATTTTTCATAACCTATTATTCTTTTTAACTTTTTTTGTATCCATGGTAGCTACAGAAAATTTCAAATAAGTGGAAAGTATCTCATATCTCTGAGAAGTAATCTATGTAATGTTCCTATTTCTCTTTTCTTTTTACTTCTTTCTCTCTTCCTTCTTTTTGCCTTTGTTTCCTCCTCCTCTCCCTCCCTCCCTCCCTTTTTATTCCTTCCTTCCTTCCTTCCTTCCTTCCTTCCTTCCTTCCTTCCTTCCTTCCTTCCTTCCTTCCTTCCTTCCTTCCTTCCTTCCTTCCTTCCTTCCTTCCTTCCTTCCTTCCCTCTTTCCCTCCTTCCCTCTTTCCCTCTTTCCCTCCTTCCCTTCTTCCCTCCTTCCCTCTTTCTCTCCTTCCTTTCTTCCCTCCTCCTTTCCTCTCTCCTTTCCTGGTTTTTTCTTTTTAAGAATTCAGGACCAAGAATTCTGCCTTTGGCTCAATCAAATGAAATGATCCAATACCCAATTATCTTAGTTAGCCTCTTTATTCATTAATTAGTAATCCTCAACAGCTTGGGGAAAAGATTACTCACCTTGAAGACATAGGAAGTGTGTGCTCAAGAGAGATGGCCTTTAGAAAGGAAATAAGTTTTGTGGATACAATAAGAACTATCTAAAATTAGATAATCTATCCAAAATTAGATCCAGTTTTGTTTTGTTTGTTTGTTTAAACTGTCCAAGAAAAGGAAAGGGGAGCTTAATTTATCTCCTTTTTGTCCAATATGCCAACTCCTATTTTCTACATGTTTGGATTCTATGGTAACTTTTCTTAACAAAAAGTGAGCATAACAGTTGCCTTGGAGCAAGGCAATTCTCTCTTCAAGACTTTCTTGAAACCAGAAAGCAGAACAGATCTGATGAATAAACATGACAGTTGTGATAAAAAGAAGGAATACTGTGAATCAGGGTATCTAGAGTCTAATCCCAGCCTTACTTCTTACTATTTGTGTGAATCAAATAAGCCTTTAAATAAATAGAAGGGGCAAGTGAAGCCCAGGAAGATAAAAATGATTTTCTCCTCTATTAGGTAAAACCTGCCCTGATGAAGCTCATGAAGATTTAATTTATTCAACATATCTGTTATCTCATAATATACTTTTCCCTTTATTATTACATGCTACATCCATGACACCAGAAAGTTCAATTTTGATACCTCATTATGGCATGCAGGTAACTCTAGATTCTCAAAGTATATCAACAAAGGATAAACTGGAAGGTTGCACCTTGCTAGAAAGGCCTTAACTGTTCCCTTAGTGAAAGACTGAGTCTTTTGCCCAAGGACTAAATCAGTTAGATGAAAGGCTTTGGGCCAATAGATGATGAGTCCTTTGATCATGGCAACCCATTTTATATGTGAAAATTTTGAAGATTATAAAGGGGTATATTAATAATAATGATGATAATAGTGACAGAGACGTATAAATTCTATAACAGTCTCTGTTCTTAAGGAGCTTATAGATTAATAAGATAAAACATCAACACAAGAAGCTTAAAACTAATATAATAGTAATAATGAAGAGAGTATTTTTAAAGTCTACAAAGTTTTTATATGAATTACCTTATTCGTGATATGAATGAGAATTGTTTTCATTTATCTGAAAGAATGTTTATGTGGATGAGGAATTTTCCTTTTTCTACTTGGAACCAAAGAACAAAACTAGGATCAATGAGTAGAAATTTAGACTTCGCATAAGGAAAATTTTCTGACAAGGTTCGTGAATCTTATGACCTCTCTGTCCCTTTACTTCTGCCACACAACTGCATCGTTCTTTATTCTTGAATCCTTGATCCCTATGAATGGCCTCATTCATATCTTGTCCTGCACAGTCATCCTAAATCACCAACTCTTGATGGACATTTCAAATTAGATGTCCTCAAAGCATCCAAACACAATATAGATGAAATAACTCATTACTTTTCTTCCAAAATGAACACTACTTCGACACTTCTTAATTTCTATCACATCATCATTTAATTTACCCACTGAAAAAGTGATATTTGGATAGTGATACAGTATAGAGAACTAGCTCTTTTCTTCAAAATAAGGTAAGCAAAGATTGTAGGGAGGAAAAATGAGTAGAAAGTGGGAAGAAGAATGGGAAAGGGGAAATAGTCTTAGTGATTTCAGATTATGAGAAATTAACTGGTCTGTTTTGGAGGATGGATTCTAACCCTCCTTTCTATCAATCATTTGGCTAATATACACAAGGTATGTGTGATCCTCTCTGTATTATTTGGGTTGATTTTTGTTGAATTAATGTAAGGAATTTGTAAGGGATTATAATTGAGAGATTACCTTTAAATATATCTTGAACTTCAGAGAGCCAAAAAACAGCAAAAAGCAGATTAATAAGATGATAGAAAACAAGTGACAGAATCATCTGTCAGAAGGTTCTTACTCAAGACCCATAATCCTGACCCTAGGACATGATGTATTCCTTGAATCTGATAGCATCAAACACTGTCAGATTTCTGCACAAGCAAAGTCAAGAAAAGGGAGCCTTTGATGAAGTATAATGATACCAAAGAGGTTTGTTCCAATTGTCTATGGGATTTTGTTACATCATCTAGGTCTTGTATGAAAGCATCAAGTTAACTAGAACAGGAAGATTTTTCAAGAACTAGACCAGGGAGCTTTCTGGCAAGCTTTGATGTTAGCCAGGTTTCTTCTCCTCCACAACCTTTGCTTTGACTGGAGGAAGACCTTCCTGCTTGGATATTCCATTTTCCTACGAGTATGTGCTAGATGGTATCTGGTGGCCATATGTGCATCACTGGAATACAAACTGCACTAATGGTTGTACAAGAAACTCAAAAAAGACACCACGTCTAAGGGAACTTCTTGAGTATACTCACAAGTCAGAAAAAAAGGAGTTCTAGTAATCAGGAGCTTTAAGTTACTTCTTTGTCACCTGAGTTCCCTAAGCTTGAACACATTTTCTCCTGGATTCTATATATGCTAATGGGAAAATGTGGCATAGACCAGTAGAGAGAGAGGTGAATGTTTTGTAACAACTGTTTTTTTTTTTTTTTTTTTTTATCATTTTACATTAGTAAAATACACCTTACTAAAAGTCACGTAAAGCTAGGTGACTAAGTGGTTCTCAATAGAAAATCTTGAAAGGAAACACACTAGTGGAGGCTTGAGTAACAACATTAGAAATATTTCTAGAATCCTAAGGGAATCTAAATTTGGACTCTACATTCATAAGTAGGAATGGAAGTTGGGATAAAAATGTCTCGGAAATTATGTGGACTACATAAGTGACTATAAAACCCAGTAATTAGGGGGCTAAAACTTTGGCCAGAAAGAGTTCTTAAGTTCTATTCTGATAACATAGGAGACACTCAGGCAAATATATCTCTTGAATGTCTTGGCTATCTTATTTAATAACTATTTGAGTCTCAGTTTCCTTATCTGTAAAATGATGACATGGAAAGGCTAACTTTTAGGATCCTTTTCAATGTCAGAGTCTACAATCCTATAAACTAGAAAAATGAAGGAAAGAAAGAAGGAATTATATTTCTGGAAGCCAAAACAATATGGAAATAATGATATGATTTCCTATCTTAGACTTGTAGAGGAAAACAAAATAAGATGCTAACTGCAAAGGAGTTCTAGTCAAAGCATCAGATGGAAAAAATAATAGAGGGTCAATTCTTTCTGTGAAAGGGAACTTCCTAATTAATTTTATTTCTTCCTTAAAGAAACCTAATCTTAGGGCTCAATTAACCTCACTGGTTAAGAAGAGGAAGGAAGATGAGGGAAGGACAAAGAATGTGAATGTCAACCAATGGTTCTTCATAAACTGATAGTTAGGTTAGCTCTCTCAAGAAAAAGTTTTTCATTATCTTCCCCTCTTTCTTTACTATTCTCCAAATGACCTCTATTATTTTTTCCTCCAAAACGGTTCTTAAAAAGATGCTATATTTTATCAAAAGCTTTTTCTGTATTTATTACTACAATAATAAGAATTCATATTATTATTTTTATGGGCTACTATACTTATACTTTTCCTTATGATGGCTCAACTCTGAATTTATGATATAACTCCAGTATGGTTATGCTGAATAATTTTTGAATAAAGTTTCTGTAGCCTCTTTGCTAATATTAAATATTTTTGCACAGTCATTAGGGATAATAATACATAATTTTTTTCTCATCTCTTTTTCTTTCCTTGATTTGTGTCTCCAAACCATATATTGTCTTATATAAAGAGTTTGGTAGGATGCTTTCTTTCTCTGTGTTTAAAGAAAGAAGTTAATTCTTCAAATGATTGCTGGAATGAACCTATCTGGGTCTATTTTTCCCCCTTTATGAATTCATGTATGGTTTGTTGATTTTTTTTCCACTAAAACTGTTTAAAATTTCTGTTTCTTGTTCTGTTAATCAGCATACCTTATATTTTAGTGAGTATTTCAAGAGTATCAAGAGTAATGGGACAGTGAGTTGATCTTTGAATATTTTATTATTTTATTTTATTTTCAAATAATGTGTTCACATGTACATATGGTGCTTAATAAATTATGAGGTACTTTACAAGTGTAAATCACAATGATATCTGGAGCTCTCAGGATCTCCAGTTTTATATTGTTCCCACCCTGTTTCATGAAGTTTTGGCCCACATAAATTGTAATTGTCTCTCCTTCACAGCACCCTTGCCCTTTGTCTGGTTCTAGAGAGAAAAAGATTGGGTGTTTGGGGGTGTGAGGAGCAAGTTCAACTATGAAATCAGTAGGGCAAGGAAGAATATAATTAAGTCAACACTTTTAGTATCTCACTATTGTCCCTGTGATCAATATACATTACTTACTTTGGTTTAAAAAGCTCAGTCCTTCCTTTCCAGTCAAACTGGCTTATTTGCTGTTACCCAAACTTATTATTCTAAATCTAATCTTCATGCATGTGTATGGTGGTCTTGCATGATTAGAATACTTCTTTTCAACTAATATGGGAAAGTTTTACATGATTACAGATTATATTTTTCCTTAAGGAGGGAGAAAGGGAAGAAGGAAGGGAGAGAATTTGGAATTCAAAACAACAAATGTTAAAAAAATTTTCACATGTAATGGGAAAATATTTTAATAAGGAAAAGAAAGAATATACTCCTTTTCCATTTTTATCTCTTAGAAAACTCAACTTTTTTCAAGGTTCAAGTGATATGTCACCTATGAGAAGCACTTTATGATCTTCCTTGTTCTTAATGTTTTCTTATTTTATAAAGCATATTCTTAATGCTTTACACATTGTACCTTTTTAGATAAATGTTACATTTTTGAAGATAAGTACTATTTTTTATTTTGTTTTTCTATTACCAGCACCCACAGTCTTATGATCAGATTAGTCACTTGATAAATAATTGTTTGGTCAGATTGGTCTTATATCTGTGGTTTTAAGAATTTTCAGACAATCTATGAAAGGTTACTGCAACTGATAATGACAGAAAGGGAACTGGTAATTTTCTGGGAACTATTTTGTCACCCCAAATGTATCTTGGGACAGAGATTGAGGCTGGTGAACAATGAATTTCCCTGAACGAAAGAAAGTTTGAGGTTTTCAGGGAATCTCTCAATGAAGGAAGAGTAAGATATGAACAGTAGGAAAATATAAAGAAAAAAAAGGAGATTGTCCCAGTCTCATAAAGATGAAAACTCAGTTAAAACTTTGGGCAAAGAAAATCAGAACTAAAATATTTAATACAGAAAGAAAGATTACTTCCAGATCATCCTAATGTTTTTAAATATTATAGTCATTATATACTATACTATACTATAATATATATTGCAAAACAAAAGAAAATTAAACCAATAATAAAGAAAAGGCACTATGAATTCCCAAGACATCAAGGAACCATAACAAGGCATTCCTGCATGGTTCAAAAGAGAGCTAAGATAATTAAAGAAGAATTTATGGCTTACAGATTAGAAATATTTGATATTTGATATTTGAATCAATTGATAATTTATAAATAATTGATACCAAGCAAAATAGAAAATGGGAAGTCAGTATTAGAAAGAGTATGGAAAGGTAGGCATATTGGTTGTGATAGCATGAATTAAGACAACCATTTTGAGAGGCAATTTGAAATAATGGACATAAAGTGACTGAAGATCCATATCATTTGACCTCAAGATTCCACTATTAGACTTATACATCAAGGAAACCATTATATGAAGAAATTCCCTATGTACAAAAATATTTATAGCAGTGCTTTCTCTGGTCACAAAAATGGAAAACAAAATAGATGTCCATCTATTGGGGAATGCCCAAACAAATTGTGGTTTATGTATGTAATAGAATATTACTGTCTTATAAGAAATGATGTGTATGAAAAAAGATGGAAAGGTATATCTGAATGGATGCAGAGTTAAGTCAAGAGCCAAGAAAACAATATACACAATAATTGCAACAATATAAATGTAAAAGATATGATCACAAAATGATTAATAGTGCAAAATTTAAAGGAACAAGCATGGCCTCAGAGGAGATAAGAGAAGATGTTCCTATCCCCTTCCTTTGCAGAGGCTGGAGGTTCATAAGAATGGCAAATCCCATATATTTTCAAACTTTTTCTATATTCATTCATGCTTTTGTTTTTGTTCTCTTTTTTCTCTCTTTCTTTTTTTTTTAATCTTTAAACAAGTATTTCTTATATGGGATGACTCCCTGGGAAGGTAACAGGAAGGCATATTGGTAGAAACTCTGGTGAAGTACAAAACAAAAGAAGTCGATAAAAATTTATTTATGTTGAAAAACAAACAAACAAAAAATACTCTGTGCAGACTGAGAAATCCTGAACATATAGAAGGAAGAAATAACTTTCTAATAATCACAAACGGGTGACTACAGATCCTATTTCATGTGAATATCTGGGGCTCTTCCTCCCAGACTTCTTAGGTTTTCCCACCTTACTGGAAAGACATGAAAGGCAAGCAGAGAGAAGTCTAAAATTAGGTTCAGAATCCCAAGCATTCTTAGCTTTTTTTATAAACATAACCAAGTTTTAAATATAGTGCTTCTTTATACATGCTGAAACTTTGCTTAATATTATTATCCCACACCTCTTCTGAATTCATGTTTTATTTTGGGAGATTATTTAATCTATCCCCAGGTGCTTGTCTCTATATAATGGTATAATACCATAACTAAGATATGCCAAAGAATGATTTGAATGGTTAACTTGAATCCTTTGGAAATTCCCCAGAACTCTAGATGTATAAGATATGCCTCAAGGATGGAAAGATACAAATAAATTAATAATTATTATAGTAACAATAACAACAATAATAAAATTAAGTTTGAGTTAGCTTGCCCAGACAAAAGGTGTGAATTTGCACATTTATATTCCAGCTGGTTGGAAAGTCTTGAAGGAGGTGTCTTTTATGTGATCTGTCCAGGCACCTCACCACCTACAGGCATTTCATGTTAATAAATAATCACAGGGCTGGCAGTTGGCCTGCTTCCTGTGTTGCCTTTCAGTAAGCAGAAGGGCTTATTTACAACTGAGAGTAAGCCTGCTAGAAAGTCTTTTACTGATGTCCTAAGGACAGCGTTCTATAGCATGGTAGTGGCTCAGCATGATTTCAGATTCAGAAATTTGGAAGCCAACACAAAGATTCCCTGCTGCACTGCATCTGTTGGATCAGATGAACTAAGCCCAGCTGTTCCTATGCAGGTGGGTCCAAGTTCTCAGCCCCTTCAATACTGGGCCTGGATCCTAGAAGTTCTGCTGCTCATCATTAACAGTACTGAGAGAGCCCAGAAATATACTCTTGGACACCAGGATAGAAAGAAAATTCTCTACGTTACTTCAGAAATACAAGGTTGGAATAGAAAATAATTAATAATCAATGATTTAAAAGTCCTTCAATTTATACAGTAACTTAAGTCTCATGTAATTCATTCCTCCCAACTCAACGAGCTAGGTAGAATAGACATTATATTTTCCATTTTAGAGAGGAATTCAATTCAATAAATATTCATTGAATGCCTTTTATCTGTTAGGCAATGTATTAAACACTGGGGATACAAAAAAAGAGGCAAAAGACTGCTCCTGTCCTCAAGGAACTCATAGTCTAAAGAGACTTAGAGAAGTTGTTTAAGTAGAGTCTGCCATGCACTTTTTTATGTCAAGTACTAGATCAATAGTCTAAAAATGCAAACCAAGACTTGACTCCAAAGGGCATATGATCAACCTATATAAGAGCCAAAAGATGAGTCAAATCCCATTGCCCTTGTGATAGCCAATTGTGGAGCTTGTTTCCAACACAACCATACTTAACCTTATTTCTCTCTTTGCAAGCTCTCACCTCTCCCCTCCTATCTTGGTTAGACATCAGTCCCTCAGCATAGTTACATCTTAAATTCTTTATCAGAGCACTCATGGCTGTGCAAATGCTATGGGAATCATTCCCACTCCATTCTAGCATATCCACCATTCTGGTTCTTCAGAATATCTTGTGATTTTAGCAGGCACCTTTGGAGATTGTGCTTTGGAGGAGTCGTAAATGAGAAAACTTCTCTGTCCTCTCTTCATTTTGGATGCAATAGAATAAGTTACACAGGGTAAGTAGGCACAGATGGGTTGTGATCATCAGTGTAGCTTATATTATTTCATCTTTTTCCAGCTCCAAATCCACTCCTTTCCCAATCTTCCCTTTTACTATTGAAAATTCCATTATCTATCCAGTCACACAGATTCACAACCTTGTCATCTTTAACCTAGCACTCTCCTTTATTCCACATATCCACTGAGTTGCCAAATAGTATTATTCCTGCCTCTGCAACATGTCACATATATGTTCTTCTGTCTGCTTCACTAGGCACTATTCTTTTTCAGGATCTCATCACTTCTCCCCTGCACTAGTGCAATACCTCCTAATAGCCTGCTTAAGTCTCTTTTCTTCAGTCTATCTTCCACACACTTGAGAATGTGATTGAATTGAACCTCCTTTAAAATGGAGAAAATAATGTCTCTTCTACCTACCTCATTGAGTTGGGAGAAATATATTACATGAGATGTAAGTTACTATCTAAATTGAATTACTTTTATTATAGATTATTAGTTATTTTCTATTCCAATCTCATACTTCTGAAATAACAGAGAATTTTCTTTCTACCTGGCATCCAAGAGTACCCTTTCAGATTTCTGGGCTCTGACTATATATCATTTTTCCATTTCGTAAAATCCAGTGGCTCTCCATTGACTCTAGGATCAAATGATTTCACCTTTATCTCATCCTCTTAAACTTCAATTTTGTGTAACTTTTATAATGTTCTTAAATATTAGTAAACTGATATATACATGTGTATATACATATATATATATAATATATGCTGAAAAAGTTTTTATTAATCAAAACAATTTGGAGGTCTCTGAATGACCAATAAAGTATTCCTTCCAATTTTCACATTCTATGGTTTGGGGAGGGGGTTGCTAAAACTGAAATGGGTAAAAATTCCATAGATTCACAAGCAAGAATTAAGGCAAGTAGTTAGCAAAGTATTTTGACCATCACTCAAAGAGACTTGAAATTAAGGTATTGGTAATACCCAAAGTGGTCAGATAATTATATAATGGAAGGGGCCTTAAATTCTCTTAAATGTGCAAAGGCATCAGTGGGAGCCCAAGGACTAGTCAACCATTCTCATATGGGAAGGTTTCAAACAAATATGTGTATCTGTTATTTGCAGATAGCTAAAATCAGAGAGACTAATGACTAGACTGGTCACTTGATGGTGATCTTTTTTTTTAAACTGATATCTTTTGTTTTACTATTATCTCCATTTCCAAAAACATGCCTTTCTGTTTTCCCCTTGGTAAAAGCCATGTTGTATAACAAAGAAGGGAGAAACAAAACTAACCAATACATTAATAGATTGTGCCAGTGTATCCAATGTTCCACACCTTTCACACAAACATTTATTAAATAATTACTGTATATTAGGTACTATACTAAGTTCTAGGACTACAAGGATAAAGAATGAAGCAATTGCCACTCTCAGCAGCACACATTCTACTGTAGGAGATAAGCATATTCAGTTACACATGTATGTGTGTACACATACTAATGGACGAAGAGAAAACAAATAGGTACTTAAATATACAAAGTATTGTATACTTATTCCTCTGCAAAGAAGGAAAATATGTAGGTGTATCTTTTATTCTGCTCTCTTTTAGGGACTCAGTTTGATCTTTGAAATAACAAAACATTCGGTTTCATTTTGGGTGTTTTGTTTTTTTTCCCTTTTACTAAAGTATAGTAGTCCTTATGTATATTTTCCCCTAATTTCTACTTACTTTGCTTGTTATCAGTTCAAGATTTTCTTCTTATAATTTTCAGAATTCTTTAAGATGATTTCTTTTTTGCTATAACTTATGAAGAATATTAGGGAGCATACACATTAATAAGATTACCGATTATTGAAATATGGCAGATGATTAGGTTCTAGAGCAAGCTTGGAGGTGGAATGAGTGTGTCACAATTTTCCTTTCACTAGTACCAAGAATCTAAGCTCTTTGAAAGGCATTTTTTCATTTTTGTCTTTAAATATATTTATCACATAACACATGGCCCTATACCTAATAGGTACATAACAAAGGCTTTTTAAATTTAATTGGAAGAGCCACATTTAGTTCATTCCTCATTACTATAGCTCTATAAAGGATATGTATAGATTAGTATTCAGGTAGGATGGAGACCATCAAGAGAAAAAGGTAGCTTCTTGAGAGAGAACAGAATCTTATGAAAAATATATCAGATTAGACCCTAACCTTGTAACTTACTTGCTATATCAACATTATCACATCAGTTTCTATAATAATGAACATAATAACTATTGTGATATTTTTGTTTGGATTCAATTAGATAATGTATAAGGAAAATAAGATATTATTTTAAATTTCTATATTACTTTCTCATGGGTTTGGAATACCTGGGATCAAGTCCTATTTCTGAAACTAGCTATCTGATCCTGGAAACTTATTTTCTGTGCATTTTATAAGTATTCCAGGATTGGTGATTTAGTAAGACACAGGTTGGTTGTAATCTGTATTAATGAAGGAAGTTTTCACAAGTTAAAAAAAATATTTTGCTTAAGAAATTGCAGTTCTTTCTCAAATTCTATGAATTAGAACAAATTAGAATATGAATGGAGAGATATTAAAATGTACATACACACCTGTGTGAGACAGTAAAGCCTGAGATCAGGATTTCTTAAGAGTGTGTACATGTGTGTGTGTGCGTGCATGCATGCGTGTGTGTGTGTGTGTGTGTGTGTGTGTGTGTGTGAGATGGACCAGTTTTTTATGGTAAAATAATACTTCATGTTCTCTAGATTTCCCCTACCTTGTGTCTCAAGGTGAACATAGACTGGTGAAAAATCAAGAAGACTTGGAGCAGAACATGGATCTACCTACAACCCAAGAAAAGCCAAAGAAAGACCAGGGCTAGGATTAATCCATGTGAAGATTAATCCACTCCTCAGGAGTGGCTCTGCAGAAACACCAAGTGGGGTGTGTCCAGAGCCTCAACAGGAACCACAGAAATTTTCATCTCCTGGATTTTTTGTGGAGTTGGGGTCTGAGCCTAAGAAGATAGAGTGAGTCTTGGGTGATTGGGAATGCCAGGCCCAGCTGTGATGCTGAGATGTGGTCCTAGGTGAGAAGAAATCAATACCCAATGAATGCAGAGGGAGTAGAAAAAGGCGCTACTGTTTGTGGGCACTTGCAGGAGGGCAGAGCTCTTGGTTTGGGGTTTCTTATCAGAGGGGAAAGCTGAAGGGAAGCTTGAGGCACCATTTCCCCTTCCCATGACTGGAGGTATTTTCCTAATACCTATTAAAAAAAAGAGAGAGAAAGCCAGCAAAGAAGAAAGAACCCCATTAGAGAAATTTACTATGGGAAAGGGAAGACTGGGATTCATTTTCAGAGGACACTTTAGTAAAAAAAAAAAAATTACTCACAAAGAGTAATGTGAAATGGCCCCCTTCCCAGAGAGAATTTATAGAAAACTTCAAAAGAGAAATTAAAAATTAAATGAGCGACATTGAGGAAAGACTTAAAAAAAAAATAAAAACCATCCAAGAAAAATAAGATTATGGGGAAAAAAAGTTAACCAACTAGAAAAGGAGATAGAGTCTCAAAGATGAAAATAACTCTTTGAAAATTAGAATTGGGGAATTAAAAAGAAGCCACTGAAGATATGAGAGACCAAGAAATAACAAAACAATTACAAAGAATGAGAAAATAGAACAAAATGTGAAATATAAGGAAAAATGACAGATCTGGAGAAGAGATCAAGAAGAGAATATATAAGAATAATTGGACTGACTGTAACTTGTGCCCAAAAAGAGTATCTTGACACAGTAATGCAAGAAATAATCCAAGAAACTTGTCCTGGAGTGATAGAACATGAGGAGAAAATAGAAACAAACAAAAAAATCCACCTAGCACCACCTTAATGAGATCCTTTGTGGAAAATACAAAGGAATATTATTATGAAATTTCAAAACCCCCAAATCAAAAATAAAATTTTGTGAGAAACAAGACAAAAATAATTCAAATATACTACAACTACAATGAAAATTATATAGGACCTATCAGAAGCTACCACAAAAGACCTCAGGTCTTGTAATCATATCTATCAATAATCAAAAGAACTAGGTCTGCAATCAAAAATTTCAAATCCAGAAAAATTGTTCATAATACTGATTGAGAAAAAATGGACATTCAATAAACTTTTTTTCAGAATTTTTGCAGATTTTCAAGACTTTCTATCAATCAAACCCAACCTTAATAGAAAATTTAATATATGAGTTAATATCAAAGATCAATTTCAAAGAACTCAATATGGACAAATGGTTTTTTTTCACATGGGAAATGTACACTATATGTTTAAGATTCATATCAACAATAGGGTAGCTCAAAATAAAGATTGGCATAACCAAGGTAAAAATAATAATTATATGACTATATAAATAGTAAGGAAGAATAAACACACAGGAATTAGAGGGGGGAGAAGGACTCATAGTTCTGAAAACCTACTCACATCGGGAATATGTTTAATAGGCAATACTACATAATTACCATATAGGGTACAGCACCTTCCAAAATCTATTAAAAATAAGGAGGGAAAGATGGGCAAAGGAGGGAGCAAAGGATATGGGAAGAAGAGAAGGGTGGGAGGGAAGTTAAGTAAAAGCAATGTAAGGATCAGAAGTAAAGCAAAGTTCGCAGGAAAAGGAAACATATGACTGCGTGTATGTGGAATGTGTATGTATTCATATATGTACATATGCATATATAAATATTTTTTTCCTATCTATAGCTTGCTTGGAGTGGTCGGAGAATGAAAGGGAGAAAAAGCATAAAATAAATAAGGTGTGCAGCAGAGAACAAAAGAACAATTTACAAGGAAGTAAAAAAAAAGGACATTCATAAATATAATTTCTTCTATACATATATATTCTTGATCTAAAATTTGTTATTATATATTTTGAATCCTCCCTAATGTTCTGCTGGGCACATGAGAATGTTCTGTTCTGTTTTGTTTTATTTTGTTTTGTATTCCTTTTCTGTATTTTTCATTATATTCACATTCCAGATTTTCTTTAGCCATTTTTCAATTGTACATGCTACCCTCTGAAATTAAAGCTATTTTCTCTCCTCTCCCCTTAATCACTCCCTTCCTGTTAGGGTCAGGATTTATTTTTTTGTTTGTTTATACCTATTCCCAGGTGTTATCCTCTTTCTTACAATGTAAGGGAACTTTAATCAGCCTTTTTTCTCTGTTGAGTTTTGAAGTATTTTTAAACCATGTTGCTTGTATGTCAATTCAGATAAGAAGCTCATCTTATTGTCTTCTCATTTGACCTAATTATAAGAAGTAGTAAGTTTCATTCTTTTACTCCTCTTTTCTACATTAATACATTCTCTTTTTACTCTGTCTCTTTTTTCCCCTCACAAAACCCTCAGAACTGATATAACCTTTTTTTTTTTAATTTAACTGCTATTGAAGTTTCTAAAAGGGTCCATGTCTTTTATCTTTCATAAGAATGTAGATAGTATGTATTAGATAACTCCTTCTAGTTGCTCAAATGTACATTTCTAGATTTCTTTGAACTCTTGAGTTTATATTTCAAAGTTTCTAATCAATTCTGGTCTTTTTATTAGAAACATTCAAAAGTCTTTTATTTCATTAAAGATCCACTTTTCTCCTTCTAGGATTATACTCAGCATTGAAGGGCAAGTTATTTTTGGTTACAAGCTTTTGTCTTTTTCCTTTTGGAATATTTTTATTCCAAAATCTCCTCTTGTTTTAAGTAGAAGCTGCCAAGTCTTATATATTGATCCTCTTTTTCTTGGTATTTGAACTGATAATTTATGACTGTTTAAAGTATTTTTTCTTTATTAAGGAGCTCTGGATTTTTGCTATTACATTCCTAGGATTTTTTTCTTTTGAGTTTTCTTTCATGAGATAATAGGTAGATTATGTCTTTCTGTACTTTGTCTTTTGAAGTCTAATAAATCTGGACAGTTTTTGTTTAATTCCTTTAAAAACAATATACATATTTTTAAAAAAATCATGAATCTAGGGAAGTTCAATAATTCTTAAATTATCTCTTGATCTGTTTTCCAGAACTGTTGTTTAAATCATCTATTTTTTCAGTCTTTTGATTTTCTTCTAGTAAAACAATTGGTGCTTTAAGTAGTCACTGATTTTATTCAATATATTCTAGTTTTCAAAGAGTCATTTCTTGGTCTATTATTTTTTCCCTAAGCTATTTATCTTCCTTCAAATTATTTCCCACATGGCTAAAGTTTTATTTTTATCTCTTGCTTCAATTTTTCTAGGTATTCATGCAGTCTGTGGAAAAAATCTATTTTTTTCTCTTTGAATCTCTGCTAGCAATTGTTATGGATTTAGATTTGCAAAAAAAATTCTGATACTAGATGATGTTTTCTTTGATTTATTCATTTCCCCAATTTTAGTTTCTTAATTGAGACTTTGCACAGAGCTAGGAATCTCTCCCTGTTGCACTTCTGGCCTATCCTTCTTGGTTTCACTCTCGTTCATATCAGTTCTTGCAATAACCTTCATCTCTTGGGATCAGCTTCCCTCAATCTTTGAGGTTTAGAGTACCACATCTTCAAGGCTTTCTCTGGTTTCATAGAATATGAGTGTTAAAGACTTCAGACCTTCTGAGTATGGACTACCAGATTCTCAGCACTATACTCTTGAATAGTCACTACCTTGCTGGTCATTATAAGCTGCTTCTCCTTGGGGCTTCAGGATCCCTCTCCTGAAGGTTTCCAAGCATTATGGGGATTTTTCAGTGGATCACCCCTACTCTTTCTGTCTGGGACAAATAAGTTTGCAAAATACAGTTATTCAAGAAGCTCTGGTTAGTCTGAGAAGTGCTGGTGCTATTTTTGTGGGGGATAAAGTGATGATCCCTTTTCCTCTTGTCCATGAAATGCTGGCTGATTTATGTAGAGTTATACAGTGGAAGCCATCGCTCTTGTTTCTCATTGAATTTCTTGATCATAACTTGATCTAGTGTGAATATTAGGTATACTGGAAGTGGGATCCAACTTATTGATCAGGCAACCATCTTATTGGAAGCTATTTCTTTCTCTGTGACAATATAAATTTGCTCCCAAATGAAGAAGGGAGAGTGGCTACAACCTTACAATAAACCAAGGAGAGGTTTGGGGCTACGGTCCCCTCTATTCTCCTAGTGGCAGCCTCAGAAATTCTTGATGGAAAGCTAAGCTAGACTATGCATCTTAAATACCCTTTTAAATCTCAGAGAATATCTGCCATATGGCACTAATTCTTTCACAAATGAAGACCAGGTGTCAAAGGGGATTTATGAGTGTTTCATGCAGCTGGTCAGGACCCTGCTGGAATGAGCCAGCTTCTGCTTCCTTTCCAAAGAACTATGCATAAAGGAGGACCACAGATTCTGGGATTTAATATAGGGAAGAAAAAAGAATTCCATACAGATTCAAGAAAACAGACAGTGTACCTAACATCCTTCTTTACAATTCTTAGGCTATGCCTCAGAGTCCCAAATATGCTAAATTATTCCCCACATTGCCTTTTTAAAATAAGCTATTTCCAATAAGTTTAGTTTAATCTTTAATATGATTACAAAATGGGCGTACATACACAGACTTACCCTTTAAAGACCAAGATTTAAAATTGGGGGAGGGGTGGAGATTAGTAGGAACACTAATCCTGTAAATCAGAAAAGGAGGCTGTGTGAGCATAAATAAATGAATGACATTAAAATTTTTCCCTTTACAATATTTTCCTATAACTTTAACCATGTTTCCAGAATGACTTTGTTGTCTTTTGAATACTACTTCTGCTCTTATACAAATCATGTAAAAGAGAAAGATCTTAACCAAATTACCTTTAACCATTACTACAACTAGACTTTTCTCAAAAGTTCCCTTCATGTTTATTTAAGTTAAAATCATTCTCTTAGAAATTATTTCCATTCTCTTTCTATGATTTCTTTGGGTAACCAAATTTTGATATAATTTTCCATAAGCCCTCACAACTGACAGTATCAAAGGCCTTGGTCAGATTTACAAATATTATATACAGATCTCTGTTATGCTCCCAGCATTTTTCTTAGAGTTTTCAGGCAGTAAACACCATATCAAGTGTTCGTTAGAGCCTTCTGAATCACCCTGGCTCTCAAGTAGATGACCTTTTTCCAGGTGTAGAGTCAGCCTATTAAGGAAGACTGGAAAGAATCTTACCTAGTAATGAATAAAAAAAGAGGCTTAGCAAACAAGCTCACATGATTTCCATAAGGAGTAAATGACAGGTTCATGACAATGTGATTGCCACTTGCAGGAAAATACCAAGAAAATGCCTATGCTCTTGCCTGATGAGGTCAAAGAAAATTTTTATGAAGACCCTATCATCAATGTGTCAAAATAGAACAAGTTTATAATTCTAGATGACTCTAATGTTAAAGTAGGCTCAGACACGATTTCTGATGTGGCAAGGAGTCCTTGGGAGGAATGGAGTTGGAAATAGCAATAGAAAAGGTCATTTACTACTGAAGACTCATGCATCTCATTACCTCCCCATCATCAACACTGTATTCCATTTATCTAAATGAAAATAAAATTTTATGGATGTACTCTTGTAGCAAATATTGGCATTTCATAGACTATGTGATTTTAAGTAGAAGAAAGAGACAAAATGTGAAAATGTCTGTAGTACATAATGCTGGACTGATCATAGACTTATCCTCTCCAAGCTGAATATTCTCATTCAACTAAAGTGGCAATCCCAAGGCAAAAAGACTACTAGAGAATTAATGTCAACAGATTAGAGTGCTTGTCTTAGAGGAAAGAGTTTGTAGCCAAATTGGAGAGTAAGTGGAGCCAACACATAATTGGGAAGAGTGAAGCAGAAAAGGAATGAGCAGCTTTCAGAGATTTTATGTGCAGCCCTACATTTGCTCATCTGAGTTAGAACACTTGCAAACATCAAGATCTGTTTTATGAAAATTATGGGGGAAATGAGAATCTACTAAATGAAAATCAATAACTCCACAGGGTCTACCAGCAGGATAATTCATCCATCTTTAAGAAGGAAGCATTCAATTCCATCAAAAGTAAAGTATAATAGAAACTTAGAGATGCATAATTCTTGGCTCAGTAAGAAGGCAGATGAAATTCAGTTTATGCTGACAGTAACAATTCAAAACTTTATAATAATGCATCAAAAGCTACTTGTGGGCCAAAGACCTAGGGAGCATCTCAATTACTCAGAGCTGATGGTACCACACTGATTAGTGATAAGGAAATTATCCTAGAGAGATGGGCTGAACATTTCCATAGATTTCTCAATAGACATCAATCAATGTAGAAACTATTGATCTTTTACCTCAAATTGAAATCAATGACTTGCTAACTGAAGTTCCAAATGAAGAAGAGGTTTTGAATGCAATTAGGCTACTTTTGTGTGATAAAGCACTAGGTGGTGATTCTATTTAAGCTGAGATTTACAAGGTGAGGAGTCTATTGCTCATACAAAAGCTGACTAAAAATTTCCAGATTATATGGAAGGAAGAAATTATGCCCCAGGAGTTCAAGGATGCCTCCAATGTTCTCACTTTTTTCTGTCTTTACCCCTTTTCAATCACTAAAGGGGCACAACTAAAAATTATTTTTTTTACTTAATTTGCATATAAGGAAACTATGACATAGATTAATTTACTTGCCCAAGGTGACAGAATTAGGACTGGATCCAGTGTTTGGTTTTTTTTTTTTTTGTTTTTTTTTTTTGATTCTACTACTAGGGTTCTTTCCAAAAATTAACTTCTGAGAAGAAAGATTTACTAGAATTTCCTGGCCTAGGCTGAGAACAAAATAAAATTCCAAAGATCCAGAAGCAAGTCTCTTTTCACAGCTTTCCCAGCTCAATTAAACCTGGAGATACTGAGCAACCTGCCAGAAAACTTGGCCTTGTATGATTTCCAACTTTTTTTCTGGGCCAAAGATGTCTGGGAAAAATAAAAAGATTTCAGAGACATTCAAAATGCTATGAAACTAAGAAAACATTGAGTTTCCCTTTTGGGAAATGAAAACATTGAGTTTCCCTAACTCTACCACTAACACATCAGCTTAAAAATATTATCATTAGAAATTTCTTAGAGGAATAGAAGTTAACCTGATTCAATGTGCTCATTCTCCTTTTGCTGGATCCTAACCCCAAGAATAGCTAAGAAGTCCAGCACATGCACACTTTTTAAGTGGGAATATATTGTTTATTGATTAATAGGAATAATGGATTAGGTTATTTGTTATATCATATGACTTAACATACAATATTTCTCTATAGTAAGGAATTATTTTCTATAAGTTCAGTTTTTGGCAGTCTCATACATCTGGAAACTTTTTGTTTTGTGAACATAGTTGCAGACTAGAAATAAGCAAGGGGTAAGGGTTAGGAAGGAGCTTCTGAAGATCAAAATATAATTTTAAAAGTCTATACACTAAGATTTAGGCTTTCAAAAGAAAGCTAGTAGCATTATTTATTCACATTTTACATATAAATCCAGCAAAGTAGTATCAAATGTCTAAGTCCATAGCAAATAAGAAAGGTATAAAAATGGTGCTATAGGCATACTGCCAGCAGTAAGAAGCAATATCTGACATACTGAGAATGCTTTGTAAATAGCACTCAATAATGTCTCACATTAACCTTTCTAGATAACATAATTTCTTCACTGTAGGTGTTCTCTTCATTGATACAGATTATATTCCCTTTTGCTTTAGTAAGTGTTCATGAACCATTTCAACCACCAAAAAAATTGCTACCTTGTGATCAATGGGGTGATGCATTTCTGTGATCTAGCTTAAGGTGGCTTTTATATGTCAGACATATAGTTTGTCAATAGATCTGGGTTTAAAACTGTTCCAGTTGGTACCATGTGCCAGAACTTTATGCTTTGTTAGAATCATCTAGGTCACCTCCATAGCAAGATGTGGCATTGGAATAAGACTGTACTAGAGGGGCTACAATAAATCTGGATTAATCGAATTGAATTGACAAGCAGAGGATAGGAAAATGATTAATGTACATAAAAATGATTAATTGCAAAGTATGTGGTAGTGACTTCAAGTACAGAGAAAAGAGACACAAAGCAGTCTGGGGCCATTTAGTGAGAGGGCAATTCAGTAGGTCCTAAGGTTATCACAGAGAACACAATAGAATAATCATGACACTGATCTAGAGAAATTAAAAATAAATTAAGCTATAATAATGAATCTGAGACACAGAAAGACAAAAATCCAATATATTTTAGATAGTTTTTAAAACATAGTTATTACAATTTTCAAAGTTAGGGTGTTAAAGAAGTAAGCTAACAGTTTTTCCTAACATCTTCAGCTATTACTATATAATCTTTAAATATTCTTGATACCTAAAGTTTCACTATATTTAAATACAACAACTTGACATATTTTTTTGCCAATCATCTTCCTAAATGGAAGTTAGGGACTATATCCTCTCTTTCATACTTATCAGTGTTATAAATAACGGTTTTCATACCCCTACACTAAAAGCTCCTCAGATTAACCATAAGAAATTGCATTTTATACCCCTGAAATATTGGTGGTGTGAAGTAAAACTCTAGTTGCCCCATCTTAGTTAATATATCTGATTCCTACTTGAAAATATGAAGTATGAGGGTACAAGAAGCAACTTGATTTTTGATCTTTGATTGATTGACAAAAATGCTATTTAACATGCAATGACCAAAATTCTCCAATAATATAAAACAAATACATCTTACAGAGAAAAAAGTGATTTGCAATACATACACATATACATCCACATACAACTTTCAGGGTTATCCTGCTTGGCCTTTTTTCTAGTTTTCTTTTTTTTTTTTTATTACTTTTATACATATAAAGTTTTCAAAGAGCTTTATCTTTTATTAATTCCTCTGAAATAGATTCTACCATTATTACCATTTTACAGATGAAGAAATTAAGGCAGATAGAAGTTAAGATCATACAACTAGTTTCTGAGATATTCTAATTCTACTTATCCTTCAAAGCTCAGACCAAAGCCTAACTCCTATATGAAGCCTTCTCAGATTACATATTGATCCCTCCCATTGCTAATTTCCTATTAGCCATATAGCCAACACTGCAGTTTTGTAGGTAATTGTTTCATTGTGCATTATCTTGTCTATTCAATTTTGTTATAAACTGTCATAGTATACACATATATATGTATATATATACATAAATATATGTGTATATATATATGTGTGTGTGTGTGTGTGTGTGTATGCACACACACACACACACACATATATATATGAAAAGGCTTTAATCAATTCAGTTCCATTTAAGTCAATATTTATTTATTGCCAGCTTTGTTCAGTTTGTTGTGTTGGAAGAGATCTACAGTTTAGATAAGATATATCCTAATGAAGCTTACAATCTACATATAAGCAAGTAGGAATAATAGCAAATACTATGTGTTAAATACATCCAAGGACAACATTGGATTTTGAGTGTAGCTGAGTTCTTATAGTTTTTTTTATCTGTGTTACCCATTTTGTCTAATATTGTGCTGGAGGGCTAGCTCCAGTGGTCCTGATCTATATCTAGCCACTGGGCTCAGATGGCTCTGGAGGGAAAAGTGAGATAGATGAACTTGCTCAGCCCATCCTCACTTAAATTCAATTCATGCCAATTGCATATCAGGGTATCACCTCCTTGATGTCATGGTCCTCTTTGAGAACGAAGGATAAACAACAACAACAGCATATAGGCCCTCTATAAAGACTTGCTGATTGACTAACTCAGTGGTTTTCAAACTTTTTAAATAGGGGGCCAGTTCACTGTCCCTCAAACTGTGGGAGGTCCGGACTATAGTAAAAACAAAAACTCACTCTGTCTCCGCTCCTCAGCCCTTATGCTATAACCCGGTGCGGCCGCATAAACGTCCTCAGCTGGCTGCATCTGGCCCGCAGGCCGTAGTTTGAGAACCCCTGATAATTAGTTAAATCAGATATTAAAGCAAAGTAAAGTAATAGATAAACTCCAAGGTGGATGAAATGGAAAAGTTATCTTTATTATGAAATTGAATTCTGTCACAAGATGAGGGACATATTTGATGGGTTAAAGGGTTAGTAATGTAGTTGGAATAAGAGAGAACATCAATTATCTTATAATTTAATCTTATCTAATAATTTAATTATCTATAATTTTAATTAAAGGTGGGAAATTACATCCCACCTTTTTACTACTTGACCTATTTATATTTACCTTGACATGAAAATAAATGGTCTTGAATTTGAGGTGGAGGATGAAGGGAATGAAACAAGCATTTATTAAGCACTGACTATATGCCAATTTAATCTATCAGTATATTATCTTTCATAGGCCAAAGGAAAGAAATTCTCATGACATTACTGGATAGTATTTAATATAAGGGATTGCTTTTGTTGTTTGATCGTTTCAGACATGTCCAATTCTTTGTGATCCCAAACTGTTTTTTTTTTTTTTTTTTGACAAAGATACTAGAATATTTTGCCATTTCCTTCTCTAGCTCATTTTACAGATGAGAAAACTGAGGTAAACAGGATTAAATGACCAGTTACACAGCTATTAAGTGTCTGAGGCCAAATTTGAACTCATAAAGAGAATCTTCCAAACTCCAGGTCTAGCTATCAATCTACTGTACTAGGCTGACCTTACTACTGCTCTATCTTACTAAGATTTAAATAGAAGCCAGAAGATAAGTCTTTTTTTTCTCTTTTTAGACATGACTGAATCTAATCATCAATCTTTCTGTTCCAACTTATTAGGACAAGTTCTTTCTTAGACTTAGTAGACACAAAATCTCACCTAACTTACAATGTAGAAAATTGGGTATCACAATCTCCATCAGGGCTCAGAAAGATTCTGAATTGACTAACTTGGAGTTGACAAGGAAATGAGATGCTAGAGATGAATGCCCACTAGTCAGGCAGAAATCTCCCTAGCATTCCGTCCCTTAAACCCTTGGGAGCTTTTCATGAGGGGCAGCACCTGGCTTTGATTGGCAATCTAGCCTTTCCTATCCTGAAGAATTGTAGGGGAGGGCAAGCTAAGGGAAGTTTGATTTTGATTCTTGAGAAAATTCCAGAATGAATCCTGCAAGAATGATTGGCAAACTAATGAAATGTGTAACTTAGAGCCTTTTCTATGATGGCTTAGTTTCCCTTTCTGTAAAAAGAAGAAAGTGGATTATATGGACCCTGTTGGTTTGCAAAATAGTAAAAGTTCTATGATTTAACACTTTTTTTCACTGAATAGTTTGTAATTTGTGAACAATCTTGTGAATAGAAAGAGGGAAAGTCATCCTCAAGGGCCCTGGGAATAAGATAAAAGACTGGTGATCTGGCAAAGATTTGGGAATTGATGGGATGTCTATCAGTTGAGGAATGGCTAAATACGTTCTGTATAATGGAATGTTATTGTGGTAGAGGAAATGATGAGCAGGCTTGTTTTAGAAAAACCTGGAAAAACTTACATAAACTAATGCAAACTGAAATGAACACAACCAGGAGAACATTGTACGCAGTAACAGCAGCATTTTGTATAAAATAAAGTCATTTAAAATCTCAAAAAAAAAGAATGATTGGCAAATGTCTAGAAAAGAAAGTAAAGATTACAAAAAGTCATCTGAGCTTCTTCAAGAACAGTTCATACCACATCAGAAAAGAGCCCAATCAGGAGGCAAACTGCACTAGTTCAGGAAAGAGTTGATGAGGGCTAAATCGAAATGTGTTTGTGAAAGTGGAGAAAGGAGGATGAATGAATGAGATTCTGTAAAGATGGAAATGAGATTCAGCAACATGTGGGATGAATGAGTGATGGGGATGATTCTGATATTGCAAACCGGAATGCCTAGAAACAGGGCAGTACCTTTGATGGTTTTAATAAGATGAGTGGCTTTGAGGGCAAAAGATAATGAGGTGAGATCTGCAATGCAGGGCCCAACTCATCCATTCTTGCTCATGCCATGTACTCTGTCAAATCTAAAGTAAAAAGGAGGATAGGGCAGGGTGCTGACCCAGGGCACAAAGCCTTGAGAAGAATCTGCTTCAGCCACAAGTGATGTGGAGGGGGGTTTGCCTCAGCAGCTGCTCCAGCTGGTGGGTTCTGTTAAGGTTATAGTTGCCCTAAGGGGCCAATACCAGATGAAACCACAGGAAACCAGCGTGGGAAGGGCTAGAATGGGGGAGTGCTGAGCACTGTTAAGTAAAGGGAGTTGAGAGCAGCTCACACTTGACCATCATGGATAGAATATGATGAGATCTGTCTTCCTATCATCTGAATCATTGATCACACACTCCTTGGGGTCTTGCTATAACCTCCCAAGAGGGAGGGTATAACAGCTGCTATGGATCTCACTGCCCTCACCACATCTCAGCCTGTTGGGAGATTTAAAGAACAGTTTCCCTGATTTCTTTTCCCCCCGGAATCATCTTGTGGATATGGATTCATCCAGATTCTGAAGTCAATTCAATATGTCCCCAGTAACTTTAAAATGAGTTGGGTCCCAGAAATTATATCCCACCTTCCTACCATTTGACCGATTTATATTCATCTGGATATAAGAATAAATAGTCCTGAATTTGAGGCAGGGGATGAAGGAAATGGAACAAGCATTTATTAAGCACTGACTATGTGCCAAGCACAGCACTTAACACTTTATCCATATTATCTCATTTAATCCTTACTTCAGTCCTGGAAGGCAGGTGCTATTGTGATCCCTATTTTACAGTTGTGGAAACTGAGGCAGACCAACTGCCTAGGGTTCAATAGCTAGTAAGAGTTTGAAGTAGAATCTGAACTAAGTCTTCCTGATCCAGGTCCAGCACTCTATCTACTCTACCTGCCGAATCTTTTGAGAGTTCCGAGTCAATCCAGCAAGCATTTTTAAGTGCATACTATATGCAGAAGGCTTGTGAGAGGAGGAGTTAGCTGGTGAGTTGGCTCTTTTCCTGCACAAATAGACAGAAGTCTTTTCTCAAGTAGGAGATGAGGACATTTAGGGAAGAAAGAAAAGGATTCCACCTGAAAGGTAAATGGGCTTCTATTTATACACTGTTTTCTTTTATGTTTTCTACCAAGCACAAAATTTCCACATTAAATCTTCCTCTCCCAGCAAACAGATTATTCTTGCTTGTCTGAGTCATGTATTTTCTGAGCACCCAAACCTGACTGACTGAGTAGTTGAAAATTTCAGGTTCATAATACTGTCCAGCTACTAAAAATAGGAATTATATACCTGGAACCAGAAGTAGGATGGAGATAAACACTGAAGTTTTTGCCCATATGGAAACATATGCAAACCAAAATTAAAGATACAGAAAAATCAGGCCTTTTCTGATTACATTCTGGTTGTTGTTGCTGTTGTTGTTGTTTAAATTACGGAATCCCTCAAATTAGCATGGAGAAGAGGTCCATAGCGGCAGTTCCAGGGAAAACAAACTTCTTCAGGCCTGTAATGTGCTTTGAAGAATTTTGGGGGGAATTCAACCTAGACCAGAATGCTTTAAAAACCTGACATTAAGAACTCAAAGAGAAACAGCAAAAAGGTTTAATGAGTGGCTCTACATTTCCTTCCAAGGCCTTTGGAGAGTAATCCCTATTGGATTGCCAAAGTGTCTTTTTATATCTGGGAAAGGGAAAGGTGAATTAACAGGATTTTAACCTGGAAGATATCTTTGAGATTTTCTAGTCTAACCCCTTAGTTCAATTGATAAGGAAGGAGAGGCAAATAGAGACCTAGAGAGATTAGATTTCTTGCTCAAGTTATACAATTAGTAATAACCAAGATAAGAACTCAAAATTCAGTGCTCTCTCCATTGTATAACACTTCCATATTCAGTTCTATTTATGAAATGCAATAGTTTTTTTTTTAAATCACTTATATATGGACTTAAATTGTTTGGGGGAATAATACACTAACCCTGAGAAAGGTAAGCATTAGGAGGGAACTTGAAATGGCATTCCTGTCCTATGCAAAACATGGACAACATGAAAATCCTTTAACCTCCTATGCACTAGTATAATTTGGAGCAAGAGACCCATGAGGTCAAGTGAGTGAGTTTTGTCCATTTCTATAGGGAGACATAACAATTTATTCATCATAAAACTTTCCACACCTTTGGAAGTCTAAGAGGTTGGAACAATATCAGAACAACCCCTTTTTTCAAGCACAGGAGAAAAATATAAAAAGTTATTCAATGGTTTATCAAAATGGTGGTGGAATAGAATGAGCATTGCATGAGGAATGAGAACGGTTTTCAAATTCTGATTCTGCTCATTTTTATTCATTCTGTGATTCAGGCAAAATCATTCTCCTTTTCTGTATACAGCTTTCCTTGTCTGTAAAATGTTCCTATGGAACATTGCTTCCAACTAACAAACTTGTATTTATTTCACTCTCCTGTTGCTGTATTTCTTCCTTCACCTCAGGCTATTCTCACTGAATGTAACTGGTATGAAGCAGGTGATATTAGGGAACAGTCATCTCTGGAAAACTGTCTTCAGGAGAAAGGAAACAATTCTTGACATAATAAATTGCAGCTGCATGTTTTCACTAGTGCGGTTAGTGCCCAAAGACTTCTGGCAGGTGGAAGACAAGGTGGCTATGGACCCAGATCACAAGGCTCAGGAAAATAAATCATTGAGACAACTTGATGAAACCCAGACCTGTCTTTGCAGTAACCAAAGAGCCTGCAAGTGGAGAGGAGCTTATGGGTTATTTCAGGAGAAGGCTGGCAACCAGCCACTACAAATTCTTATATATCTATATTGCAGAGGAGTCTGTGAATTGGTTACTCAGATATTTCAATTACATTTTCATTCAAGTAATTAACTTAGGGTCAGACTTGGCACCATATTTGAGGAAGGACATTGATGAGATAGAATTTGCCTGGAAGAGGTAGCCCAGGATGATGACAGTCCAATGATCCTAATTCAGAGTGACTACAAAAATGAAGGAATATTAAGCCTTCCTTGGGGGAATGGTTTGGATCGGGAATAATAAATCACGAAGTAGAGGAGTAATTGGTAGAAGGGCTCCTTTTATCAACACTATGGACATTGGATTCTCTGATGGGCTCCAACTCTGAAGTTTACATAGTGTTGTGGAGTTTGGGGAGCAAAGCCACAAGACATAGTACTTGTCCTCTAGGAACTTAACCATTGGTCCAGAAGACGCAAGCAACACACATGAAGTAAGTATAAATATGACACAGAAATAGTTGTGGGAAAGAATGTACAGAGTGAGATAAACATAGGGACCTTTTGGGCCTGCCAGTAGTCACATCATTTCACTGTGTACTAAACCACGAACACGGTCAAGCTGTCCAAGATAAATAACATGCCATCTGTTTTCATAACTGGTCAAGAACATTGAACTACATTGACTTTTCCAGTCAGGATTTAAGGTCAAGGGAGAAACAAGGGTTGAGAGGAAGAGAATTAAAAAAAAAACCATAATTCAGGCTGCCACTACAGTTACAAACTTAAACCACAGATTTGGGGAAATAACCTCCCTTGACCACAGACTTAGCCTTTTGGCTAATACTTACCTTTAAAAATGTTTTTCTTAAAGATAACCATACTTTGAACTCTAACTTTGTTTGTTTAGATACTCTAGATGGGCTAGTGTCTCAACTAGACAGCTTTTTTATTATTATTGGATCAAGTCATATTAACTCTAATGAAAGACAAAGTAGCAACTGCCTTGGAGAGCTACAGAGACGAGGGTTCCAGTTCTGCCTTTGATAAACATTAATTGTATGAACAGGGGTAATTCACTTAACCTCTTACTGTCCACAGGCAATTCTCTAAGACTGGACCAAAGACAAATTGTGTTGATCTCTGTTCATAAAGAGAACTTCCACATCAAGAATTCCTTATATCAAAGAAATCATAGATTCATATAAACCCAAACAAAATTCTGTGTATGTTTGTGTATGACTATGCATTGAAACTAAGAAAGACCTGGTTTTAAGTGCTGCTCCTGATACTATATGACTCTTGATAAGGTGCTTAATCTCTCAGTGTTTTAGGCAATTCCCTGTATATAAATAAATTCCTTGGCAAGAGGAAAAAAGAGGATGTTCACATAATCAATGTGGAAAGCAGCTCTGCCCAATGTAGAAATCCCGTTGATCCCAGTCTCAAAAGCTAGAAACAGAATGACTTTTAGGAGATTACTTTACCACAGGATGGACTGGGTAAGATATTCATAAGAACCTATCTTCCCTCTAAAATCATTCATTTTTTGACTCATAATTAAATCAATGACAAAACAAGTCAGTCTTTTTACCTTGATCTGGACAAGGCTTTTATATGAGATATCAAGATACTGAGACACATATTAGAGGGATGACTACATAATCTTTGAACTCCTTTCCAACTCTCACAGTCTATAATTTTAGATTATTTGTCCCAACTTTCTAATTTTAAAGTTAAGGAAACTAAAGACAGTAGATGTTAAACAACTAAGATAATATAACTTATTATGTGGGGGAAAGGAGGTTTAAGTTACAGTTCACTTGCCTCCTATGCCAATGCTCAGCCCTTAAGGACAATTTGGTACTGCAGTGGAGTGCCTGGAATAAGGAGACCCTGAGGTCAAATATGACCTCAGACACTTTCTAACTGTGTGACTTTAGTAAGGAATACAACCCTGTTTGCCTCAGTTTCTCCATCTATAAAATGAACTGAAGAAGGAAATGGTAAACCAGTACCTTTGCCAAGAAAACTTCAAATAGAATCATGAAAATTAAAATGATTAAACAATAATATATATAGTTCTGGCCTTCATATCATGTCCAGTTATAATAATAATAACTCATTTATATATTATTTTAAGCCATACAAAGCACTTTACTTAACACTCTGTGAGTTAAATGGGGCCAGCTCAGTTAGGCAATGTGGCAAGGTAACTTGCAATGGCCACAGAACTAATAAGTGTCAGAGACACTCACGAAGGTCTCTCATGAAGTCTCTATTTCTTTTCACTATATCACATTAACATTATTAGAAAATGCAAGGTAACAGAAAAAATAATAATCATGAGGCCACTTATCCAGCTAGTGTCATAGCTGATGAAATTGGCTGGATTTTTTTTTTTTTGGTTGAGTTTTATGGGCTTGATGTGATAGTTTTAGTTTAATTGATTGGACCAAAATTAACAATTTATGACAAAGAAAAATTTATTTGATTATGAATGGATAAAATCTGGTGCTTAATGAGAAAAAGAACATTTAATTGGCCCATTATAGATTATAGAACAGGCTGAAGAATGCTGCTAAAAGTGAACATCAAATCAGCTTCTAATTATGCTTGTAAGTTTCCATACTGGATTGAGTACAAAAAATAGCAACCATTCATTCTACAAGATCAGATTTACTATTTTTGCTTGTAATACAAAATAGTCTAATATCATATAAACTTAATAAATTATCAGAATATATTGATGTAAATGTTGCATTAAATAAAATATTCTGGGAATACACATAGAGAAGAAAGTAACACTATATATAGTTCTGGTAGAAAAACTGAAACCAATATAGGATGATGCTATGATTGTAATGAAACAATAAAATAAGATTCATGGTTATCTCAAAGTAGAGTGGTTTCACCTACACAACAAATACAAAAAAACCAACAACAGTTTAAGAATCTGTAGTCCATGATACACACCAATGGTCTAGCTTTTCAAGTGATGGGATTTTTGAACTCTAACTGGCACTCTTCCAAAGAAGGCAGAATCAGACCCAAGCAGGACAAAGTGTTTACTCTATATTTGACTTTGAAACATATTCAAATCTTCCCATTGAAATCTGATCTGGGGGAATATTCTATATGTCCTGGATGAGCTTTTGAAAATGACTTTTTAATTTAAATTTTATTATTTAATACCTTTTTATAAAAACTAATTAATTCAGAAGAGAAAAGAAAACTCATCTCTACACTAGCTCTTCCTAATTCTAGCCTTTATGCCACAAGAGCAAATGTTGGAAATTGTCCCATTATTAAGAAACTTTGATCTAGATCTAAACTTTGAATAGACGATTATTATAATTTTTCCCATCCTGTATTACAGTCCTCCTCTAATGTCTCATCTGAAATGAAGGACCCAGATTCTTGAAGACTATCACAATGGAACACTATGTCAAAAGACTAACTGAACTAAGCCAAGTCAGTACCTTTTCTAGTTTGTAATCTTAGAGAATTGTCTAGAGCAGAGGTATTAGACATGTCTCCTGAGTGTAGCCCAAGTCTAATTAAAACGTAATTTGGAAATATTAAAAAAGATTAATAAAATGCAATAAAACAGATAATATTGCAATTTAAAAGTGTCAATATGCAGCCCTCAGGGATCTTTATGTATGGATTAGTGGCCCCCTTTTCTATTTGAGTTTGAGATTACTGACCTAGAGCATGGAGAATTTAAAAGACTTGCTGGACTTCCATAGCCAATATAGGTAGTATGTGTTAGAGGCAGAATGTAACTGAGATCTTCCTGGCTCTGAGACCAGTTCTTATCCACTAAACTGTGCTAACATTAACAATGGCAATAAATGAAGCTAAATATGGCTTCCAAATGAAAGATGGAGCCAAATCAAAAGATTTTAACAATCATTTGGTGTACATAGATTATAGCAATCTATATGGCTCTACTAAAAAACACATTTAACAGCAACTTCATTTCATAGAATCTTCCTTCAATGATGTAAAAATGTCATTTATGTAAGTATAAATTCTTACAAGCATAAAATACTTTAAAACCATATTAAAAACTTATAGTGTTTTCTAAGTATGAGATCCTAATATATACTAGAATTACCATGAAAATACTCTCAATGAGTCTATAAAACATGAGCATCTATTACAAAGCTCTGATCAAATTACAAAAAGCAATCATTTAAGCCACATATATCATAATCTGCAGAACATGAAGTATAAAACAATAATAACAAGATAGTGACCATTTCTATCTGCAACCTATCAAGAAAGATGAGAAAAAGATAATGACAATGATGATAATAATAATAGTAATAGAAATGCCAGCTGGACAAATTAAGGGAATGCTGGCCAGAGAAATGTATAGTAGAGACAAGAAAGCAACATTGTGCTACAGAAACAATGCTAGGTCTTGGCGTCAAAGGTTCATATTTTGCCACTGATACTTAAGATCTATATAAATTTTATAGCAAATCATTTAAACCTCCTCAAGCCTCAATTTCCATATATTCAATAGGTGGAGAACTTGATGATGTCTGAGGTTTCTTTCAGCTCTATATCTATGATTTTATAACTTTGTGTGTTCTATTACTGTATTACAGTAGTAATTACAGTATTATTGTACAATAGCTATTATATAGTTATATAATAATACTATATAATAAAATAATAATACAGTAGCTACAAAGGTCCAGAAGAAACCTTGGAAATATCAGTCTTCCATGCTGTTGTGATTTGGTGATGTCACCAATTGTGTTAGCCCATTGGCCGATATGTGGAACTGCTGCTATGAACTTATGAAACAGATGGGTTAGCACATGGCTGTAAAATGCTCCTACTTTGAATTTCTGTGATGAGCAATGTCATCAACACAGAGATGAAATGAGTGGTGCTCCTTTGTATTCTGGTACAAATACAATATACATTAGCACAAATTAAAAATATCAAGATCAGGAAATATGCAGGAGCCAATTACCAAATTTTCAGTGAAACATTTACACTTTGGAAAACTGCAAATTCTATAAATTGGAGCTTGGTTTATTGTTTTATTCATTGTTTAGTTTAAGAAAGATAGAAAAAAAAACTTAGTAATACAGATAAGACTTAAAAATGTAACACGGATATATTTTTTTCCTAGAAAGCCAGTTGTTAAACATTGACCAGAACACCCCTAAGCAATATTCTTCTTTTTGAAAATGTGTTAGCATGAATGATGCTGATTGTTAGAGTGGGCAAATCATACAAACATTCAAAATGGATTGAAGAGATGAATGTTTTTATCATGTACCAATACCATATCAATACTATATTTATCAGTTGCAGGCAAGGGCTTTGTGCTGTTTTTTTTTTTTTTTTTTTTTTTGTCATTCACATCCTGTTACAAGTGCAAATCAGTGCAGGAAAATTGTTAGAAATGGATTCCTGAACAACTTAAATGGAAGAACAAAAATTAAGAAGAAATTTAAACCTGAAGAATCTTAAACCATGAAAAATCTATACTTACCACAAACTCCAATAATAATACGTAGTAAATGAAATACATATTAAAAGATGATGTCTTGAATGATTTTGAAATGGAAATGGGCATAGTTAAAATTTCAGCAAGCCTTTACTGAGTCTGACAGCATGAAACCCAGTAGCAGACCAATTATACCACAATAGTAATTCATAAAAGCTGATATCAGCTCTAACCATTCTTCACAATATTATAGTGTAAAAACATTTCAGGAACTGCACATCGTGGTATATGTTGTGACCCTTGCCATCATAAGTATCTTAAGATGAAAGACCTATTTAGGAACTCCTAAGGACAAGCATCACCAGGATGGAATCAGCTTAAGAAAACTCTGAAAGATCTGTTGAAAGACATTAGATGATAATATCAACAAATAACAGCTAAGTACATAAAAACTTGAATACCCTAGGATCTGATTAAAGTCAACGAAAGAGAAACACATAATGGAATGTAGAATACAAAGAGTATTAAAAAATGGATTGCTTTAATGAGCAATTGAAAACTAAAGTCAAAGGTTAAGGCAACACAAAGAGTTGAGGCCATGGAAAAGATGAAAATAAATAATTCAGCATCAATCAAAAACTTTATTACAGGAGCTTGAAAAACAAATCAATCAGAGGAGAGAGAAAGAACCCCTGAAGAAATAGGATGTGGACAATTTCTGGGTGTCTATATGATTGATTACAAGTGTAACACAATGAAAACACAAGTTGGATTAAAGCCAGAACAAAAGGCTTGCACACAGTTAATAGAATGAATGATAGAACAGTGGTATCAAATGAAGTGACTGAAACTCTAGCTTCTCTGTAAAATGCAAAAATGGTGAGGCCAGATAAGATCTATAATTATTGTTTCAAACAATCAGAGTTTTGAAGGAATTATTATTAACAAAGCACTTTACATAAGTTTCCTCTCAATTATAAGCCTGGTCCTGCCTTTTTAAACAGAAGGTGTCATGTATCTGTTACCAAAAGTTGAGAATCTTAGTGAACTCTCCAATATAGGAAAATTATGTGTTTAGATATTTTATGAAAACCATTCACAGCTTGTACCACTAAAAAAAAATCTAAAAACATATATAAGAATATAAATACAGGATATCCCTAAAGTCTTGTTGCAACTTAAAGGTGCATCAAGAATGTGGGGATACCCTATATAATGACTGAAAAAAAAAGAAGGTGCCAAAAAGTTTCAGGGATATAAAGAGAAATTTATAGAGTTTCTCTTATATAGTTTCTATTTGACTGAACAAGTCACCTGAAAGCATTGTAATATTTATACTGCCATTATTGATAATAATAGGAAGCATTGATATAGCACTTTAAGACTTCCAAGTTGCTTTACAGCCATTATCTCATTTTATCCTCACTACAATCCTGCATGGTAGTTGCTGTTATTAGCCTCATTTTACAGAGGAGGAAACTGAGGAAAACAAAAGTTAAGTGATCAGAGTCATATAGCTAGTAAGTATCTGAGCAGATGTTCATGACTCCAGGCCCCTGTGCTGTACCCACTGCACCATCTAGTTACCTAACCTTATTACTAAGCCTTTAATTTAGTTCCTCATTCATTATTTATTCCAGCATTACAAATTTCATATAAAATAGCATCAAGTATGAGAGTGTTTGGTGTCCAAGTGGAATTTTTTAAAAATAAAAACATGCCACCAATACAACAATAACAAGAAAAACTGGTTTAAAATATGATATTTTTCAGGGATACAAATCTAAGCCCCTTCTGATTACTGCTTATACTCAAATCTACTTGTCATTTCTTCTAAAGGAAAATATAGCTTCCAAAATAAAAAAAAAAGTATCAGATCAAGACATCTTAATAATATCGCAGATACACGAATGACAGAAAGCTACATGTAAATACAAACAAAGGCGGTAAGGAAGAGACAATGTAAGGAGCTTACATTCTAATAGGAGAGATAACATAGTTATTTAATTGTGTACAGATAGATACAGAATATCTTAAAAGTAATCTGCAAAAGGAAAGCTTATTTCCAATCGAGGGAACTTGGAAAGGCCTCCACAGTGGGATTTAAACTGAATCATCTTAACAGAAACTAGGGAAACTAGGAGGTGGAGGTGAGGGTACAGAACATTCCAAGATGGGAGACAGCCATGGAGGAGGAAGACAGACTATCTATCATATTGGAAAAGGTACAAGTAGGCCAGATTAGAAAATAGGGGAAAATTATAAGATCCTTAAATATCCAACAGAGCACTACAAATTTATCCTAGAGGTAGCAATTAGCCGCTGAAGTTCACTGAGCAGAGAGATGGAGGAGGGTGACATGGAAAGATCTAAACTTTAGAAAAATGACCTTGGCAGATGAGTGGAATTTGGCTTGGATTCAGGAGACTAACTGAAAGACTTTTTCACTTGAACAGAGAAAGGTAATGAGGATCCGAATTAAGATGGTTACTGCATATATGGGGAGAAGGAAAATGTAAAGACAGAAAAAAAGATTTGGCAATGGGTGGGTGAGAATGAGGAGTTAATACTAAAGTTGTGAGGCTGGGCAGATGGGAGGATGGGAGTGTCCTCAATAGTAATAGGGAAGCTCATATTGTTGTACCTTCAGTGTAGATAAAAATAAAACATCAATAAAGAAATAAAAATAGGACAACAATAAGCTGGACTCAATTTTATCTGACCACCATAGAGAGAAAATCTGTAAGATCTCAAAGACACATTGTTCACTGCTTCTTCATTCTGCTATTGTGTTGAGAGGCCTCCTTTACCAAAAATGTTGAGGTATGAATACTACTGATAACCAAAAGTACAATAATGAATATTTATTACTGATAAATAAAAAATGATCCTTTGTAATTGAAGGTCATATAATAAAGCTATATGAGTCCTCAAATAATTCCTTACTACCAGGTTAACCAGTTGCTTCTTTCTTCAGCCCCTTTCTAATATTAATAAAAATCAGGGTTTCTCCAGAAAATGTTTGGCCAAGTATTCCAGAAAAAAAATGTTTCATTGGCAATCAATTTGGGAATGACTGTTACTTTCTTCAAAGAGGCTTTGACTACTGACAAGCCCATATGGAGACAAACCTTCTGCCTTATACCCAGGGCCCAGACTTAAATCTGTACACACTCAGTAGTTGCAGCCAGCCCTAATGCCCTCACTCCTCATCGCCCAGGGACAAAAAGAAGCTTTCAGCTTCAATAGACACTAAAAGAGGCTTCCAAAGAAGAGAAATAAAAAACTGTTACTCTTGCAATGCTTTCATTACACTATGCCCTACCTGGAATATGGAATAAAGTGGCATAGAGAGAAGAGCCAGAGCATCTAGACCTGACCCCCAGGCTCTGCTATGGGTGATCGTGGGCCTGGCATTTCCCTTTAGTTTCTTCAAGTGTGGAATGAAGAAATTGGAGTCGGTGGTCTCTAAAATCCTTTTTGCATTAGATCTAAATTACTTTCTTCCAGCTCTATCCTATAGTTCATGCAGAGAACTCTGTTATACAGAAATTGTCAGGAATGAAAGACCAAACAGAGGAGCCTCCCATTTCCTAAGATGCTTTTACAAACATGGGCTGTCTTGGGGACTGCGTACTTACTGGCTTGCTCAGGAATCATTTTTGTTTTAGTAAAGGCAGAAAATACAAGTAGCTCTTGAGATATAACCCACCAGACACACGACATAAGCATTCTTTAGGAAGCTGGTTCAACTCTTCATTCTAGTACTACCTGGCTATGTGATCTTGAGCAATGTAATCTTTCTGGGACTTAATTACATATCTGTAAAATGAATGTAAAATGTTGGACTAAATAGCTTCAAGGTGCTAAATTTATGATCCAGTGGTCCTATGATTAGACGCTATGTAGGTCAAGCAAGACTCTCTTCTTTTAAGTATCAATGTGTGAAACCTATTCAGTGGGTCACGTAGTTATCAAGTACTCCTTTTCTAGGCTCTTGAGAAAAGGAAAATTTAAGGGTTCCTTCCAAGAGTTTATAATGCAGTTGGGAAAATAAAAATATACCTGAAAAAAGGAGATATTATTAAGCTTTGTAATTCCCCCACTAACATTTTAGTAGCAGTATTTTAAAATTAATTATATGTCATTAAGTATTTACCATAAGATTAACAATTTTAACATCCACTTTTGAAACTTTTGAGTTCAAGTTTTTCTCTCTATTCCTCATCGTATCCTACCTTGAGAAGCCAAGCAATATAATACTGATTATTCATGTGAAGTCATGCAAAATATATTTCTTATTAGCCCTAATATGGTACTCTAATAGCTTATCATGGTGGAGCTGACCGTGTATTCTCAAAATCGGTGCCAACAAAGCATAAGTTTTGTCAGCTCCCATTATAATAATCATAAGAGCTAACATTTATAGAACATTTTAAGATTTGTAATGCATTTTACAAATATCTCATTTTATCCTCATGGCAACTCTGAGAGGTAAGTGCTAATCCATATTACAGATGAGGTAAGTGAAGCAAACAAAGCTTAAATGACTTAGGTATGGTCACGTAGATAATGTCTGAGGCTAAATTGAAATTCATGTTTTTCTCACTGCAGATCCAGTGCTCTATCCCACCTAGAAAGTTTTTGTTAATGTACCAATAAACAAACCTTCTGTGAGGCTAAGGATGGAGAAACCTAATTGGCCAACAGGTGATGAGTTTTTCAGTCACAGCAATTCTCAAAGATCTAGGCAGTATAGAACAGAAGAAAGAATACTAGACTTTGAGTCAGGAGAGATCTGGATTTGCATCCTTTCTCCAGCATTTATTAAGAATATAATTATGGGGAAGTGACCATCTTGGATCTGTTTCTTTCATCTATAAAATGAACATGACAATAATTATAATACATACCACCAAGATTGCTGTGGGTCACAAATGAGACAAAATGTTTTTCTAAATTTAGATAAATCACTTAACATCCTTAAACCTCACTTTCTTCATTTTTTTTTCTAAAATGGGGATACTATTACCTACCTTATAGAGTTAGGAGAAAATATATATAAAATAATTTGTAAACTATAATATAAAATATTATATAAATGTCAGCATAAAGATAGAGAGATTGTGGTTTGCATTGTGGTAAGGAAGTACCTTTACTGATAAAATAACAGGAGATAATAGTCTTAAAGTAAACTAGGGAATGAATGGGACTTTAAGTACAATAAGATTTTAGACAAGAGAAAGATCACTGTTTGCTGGAGTAGATAAGAAAGGTTTATAGAAGAGGTCAAATTATCCTAAAAGATAAGCAGAACAGAATGGGAAAGGAACAGTAGCAAGAAAAAAGAAGAGTGGAGTGATAAAGGAAAAGTGGAGTGAGAAATGAGAAGTAAAAAGAGAAAGAGTAGAGTGATAAAGGAGTACAATGGAAAAGGAAGGGTAAAGTGAGAAAGGAAGAATAGAGTGAGAAAGGAGGAGTAGAATGAGAAGGGAGCAGTGGAGAGAGAAATGAATTTTGGGTAAGAGCATAAGGAACATTGTAGTATCAAGCAGCAGAATATAAAAAATATTGACTATTTGTGAGGGGGGCAGAAGAAGACTTAGGTAGTACATGATGTTTGATTTAAAGGGTTGTCACGTAAAAGAAATTAATTTTGCTCTGCCCTAGAGGATAGAATTAGGAATGATGGCTGGAAAATGAAGAGGTAGATGCAGTTTCAATAGAGAGAAAAACTTCCTAACCATTAGAGTTATGCAGAGGGGGAAGAGGCTGCCTCAGCGGTTGGTAGGTTTCCTATCACTAGAGATCTCCAAGCATGGGATGATCACTTGTGAGAGTATTGTAGAGAAGATTTCCAATCAGATATAGGTTGTTTCAGAGGGCTGCTGAGGTCCCTTATCAAGCCTAAGATGTTGTGGTTCTCAAATATTTCTGACAATAGCTTGCTTAATGATGACAAATCATCTCCTCTGTTTATAGTCCACTTTCCTTCTCCATTAAATAGAAGGTTGATCAATATGATATCCAAGGAACCTCCCAAATCAACAATCTATGGTTATATGAATATGGTATGGTATGTAGGTGGGCCACTTAAGCAATATATCTGACTAGGGCAGGAGAAGGCTTTGTTGATCAGGAATATGACAGTTCCACCATGGATGAACTAAGCACTGAGAATCTTTAAAGGAGGTTCTGACTTTATCATGTAGAGATGCCTGTATTCTGGGACTCAGAAGAAAGTTTTGAATTAATAACAGGTCAGTAAAAGACCCCTAAAGAGAATACCTAGAGTCATAGATGGAAAGTGACCTCAAAGCCATGGATATGGAGGTTCAAAATGCACCTCTGATCTATTCTAGCTCCTTTGATCATTAAAGGTGTGACCCTAGGCAAATTACTTAACTTCTCAATTCTCAAATAGCATTATAAGATACAATAATAAAAAGATACTGGTCTCCATTGGTTGAATTAATTTCCTCCCTAGGAAGTTCCTTATACCAACAAAATCACAAGTTCAAGTTGTTATTCCTTGTCTTCAGAAAAAGGAATGTAGCTAACTCTCCTTGGTTTCATTTAAACCCTGTAGTGGTCTGGAAGGTTTTTTGCTCTTACCCAAAAAACTTCTGAAGTAAATCTGAGTTGACTAATAATGGAAGAAAAAGTTACCATTCAATTTGATTAAATTCTTTCTGGCTTTAGCTCATCATAGCTTGAATTCATCACTACATCCAGCATCTCTACACTCCCTTTTCTCATATTGCTTCTGCAGGGAATAATTAGGGAGAGAAGTTAATTTTGTATGTAGCAGAAACTTCTATTTTACTTTGTTTCACTCTCCCTTAAAATACCTTTCCCACTAGACAATTTTGTCATTTAGAGACCCAACAACCTGGTTTCCCACAAATTTCATATTTTATAGCCATTCCAACCTTTTAGCATCTAAATGTCTTGAACTAATCTTAAGAGTAGGTGTAGTAGCCAATTATAGTTTTACTTAAGTGGTTCTATAAAAGTGTGTTTGCACCCAAAGAGAATCTTAATTTTGAAAAAGTGTATGTCATTGGGATTTTCCTCAAGGGTTGTTTGCTGAAACATTAGTAAGCCGTGAAAGATAAGGAAAGAAAGGAGGGAGGGAAGGAGAGAGGGAGGGAGGGAGGGAAGGAAGGAAGGAAAGAAGGAAGGAAGGAAGGAAGGAAGGAAGCAAGGAAGGAAGGAAGCAAGGAAGGAAGGAAGGAAGCAAGGAAGGAAGGAAGCAAGGAAGGAAGGAAGCAAGGAAGGAAGGAAGGGACAAAGATGAAAGAAAGAAAGAGGAAGGGAGTGAAGAAGAAAGGGAGAGAGCAAGGAATGAAGGAGAGAAGAAAAGGAAAGCAAAGAAAGGAAGGGAGGAAAGAAGGAAGGAAAAAGAAATGGAGAGAGGGAGGAAGAAAAAAGGGGGAGAGATAGAGGAAAGAAGTAAGGGGCAAAAGGAAGGTACATATAGTCATGAATTACATATCATGTACCATATGAAATGCAGAGAAGTTTCTGAGCCTGAATTAGCATGACAAAAAGCATAGGTTCTAAGCTCCCCCACTACCTCTTTTCTCTAATGTGCACAAATGTCAAAAAGTTGATTTATTACATCCTATTTGTTTCCTTTTCAAATTTTTTTCATGATCTTTTGAGCCTAAAAACAGACCTGACCCACTTCCTACTTCAGAAAGAATGGCAGAGTGAAAAGCAGCTTAAACCTTCATACTTACTCTAGCAGATGTGTTTTTTTTTTTTTTCTCAAGGAAGATAGCTATGGTAGTGGTCATTGTGTGTTGGGGGGGGGGGTTGAGGAGGTGAGAAGTGGGAGATAGTACAGCTTCTTGCCAGACCTCAGAACAATTCTGGGGACATATTTCTCTTATCTTGACAGATTAGAATAAAGTTGGGTCAAATATTTTGGTCAAATCCCAGACTACCTTGCAGGAGTTTCTTAGAGTTCAGTACACAGTTATCTGCTCTCCTATCTAATAAAATGTTTGCTTTCCCTCCCCTCCAAAAGGGTAAAATAAAAAGGATTATACTTCTTTAGAGACTTGGGTTTTAAATGAGATGATTCAGGCCAATTCCAATAGACTTGTGATGGACAGATCCATCTGCATCCAGAGAGAGGACTTTGGGGACTGAATGTGAGTCACAACAGTATTTTCACCTTTTTTGGTTGTTATAAAATGTTTTGGTTTTTTTTTCTCTCATTTTTCCCTTTTTGGTATGATTTTTCTTGTGCAGCATGATAAATGTTGTGGTATATTTGGAGGAATCACACATGTTTGGCCTATGTTGGATTGCTTGCTATCTGGGGAGGGAGGAGAGAAGGAAAAATATGGAATGAATGGTTTTGCAGGGATGAATGTTGAAAACTGCATGTATTTTGAAGAATAAAAAAAACTATTATAAAACAACAACAACAACAACAACAGCAATAAAGGGGGAAAAAAAAGAAACCTGGGTTTTATATAGTAAGTCTATCTAAAATTTCAGATTCCAATATGGATGAATTCTCTTGAGCCAGTCTATATAGCTCAAATTCACCAGACAAATTACAACCCTTTTTCCCCACTTGAGGCTATAGAGATGTTACAGAGTATACAGCATAGCCTCCTTTGAAAGTTTTTCTGACTGGAAACTACGTGGATGCCCATCAGTTGGAGAATGGCTGAATAAATTGTGGTATATGAATGTGATGGAATATTATTATTCTGTAAGAAATGACCAACAGGATGATTTCAGAAAGGCCTGGAGTGATTTACATGAACTGATGCTGAGTGAAATGAGCAGGACCAAGAGATCATTACATACTTCAATAACAATACTATATGATGATCAATTCTGATGGACGTGGCCATCTTCAACAATGAGATGAACCAAATCAGTTCCAATAGAGCAGTAATGAACTGAACCAGCTACACCCAACGAAAGAACTCTGGGAGATGACTATGAACCACTATATAGAATTCCTAATCCCTCTAATTTTGCCCGCCTGCATTTTGGATTTCCTTCACAGGCTAATTGTACACTATTTCAAAGTCCGATTCTTTTTGTACAGCAAAACAACTGTGTGGACATGTATACATATACTGTATTTAATTTATACTTTAACATATTTAACATGTATTGTTCAATCTGACATCTGGGGGGGGGGGAGGAAGGGAAAATTAGAACAAAAGGTTTGGCAATTGTCAATGCTGTAAAATTACCCATGCATATATCTGGTAAATAAAGACTATTAAAAAAAAAAAAGAAAGTTTTTCTGTCATTTCTTCCCAAATCCCTCAACCTCCCATTTTAGGAGACTCTGGGTGGTGAGTGAAACAGTAAGTCCAGTGATCTTGCTACTACAATATTATGACAATGAAAGAATAAATAATTTGAGAAGTCAGTTCATGTTCTGCTTGAAATCATGCAGACTCACTCATAAAATCTCAAAGTGCAACTATCTTGGTGGTGAATGATGGAAATGAATAATCTGCAGAGTTAGAGTCTCCTTTAAAAGCCCCCATCACTCATCTCTTCTGCTCAGTCTGCTCTCCAACCCTGTCCTTCATCGGCAGTAAATGTCTCTGTACACATTAAAAATAAACACTTATTATATAGAACCCAAAGTGGCTGGACCCCCTCTGACTCTTCAAGATATATAAAACCAGAACTTTAGTTCTCTAAGTTCCAAGGAACTAGAAATAATAACAATATCAAATTTTTATATAATACTTTAAAATTAACAGGGTTTTAAATACATTTTTTCATTTGATACTCTCAAGTCCTTTGAAGTAGTTAAGTGAAATTATCCCCATTTTACAGATGAGAATGCTGAGGTTCAAGGAGGTAAGTGATTTGCTCAGGACCATAAAAATACTGGATGTCTGATGCAGACTAACATATATACCAATAAAGTTCAAACAATTATATATCAGACACTAATTTTAATATCCATAATTATAATGGGGGAACTGGTCAATGGAGATTCATTCTTCAGAGCATGCACAATGGGGTTGGTGCCGATCTATATGAGTGAATGGCTTCTGAAAGTATATAAATAATGCAGGGGACCCACTCTCTTTTCAGGACATGGGCAAATATTCTTATTCCCTATCTGCTATTACATGGTTAAGGAGACTGTTGAGCCAGAATTGAGACTGCACACAAAAGTCTCCAATGGGGAGAAGCTGAATTTCTCTCTTTCATGGCGGTGATCAAGAAAAGAAAGTCTCTTGGAGGCTTGTAGTTTCTCTATTTGGGCTGCCACAAGGCTCATGAGAGTATGGTCCTGCTGCTGCTTCATTCCTACTGTGCTTAGTCTTTCCTGATCTTGGGTGAAGTTTTAAAGATGGAACCACCAGGCAGTGATTTTGAGAGCTACAAAGGAGCAGAGTCTAGCAGAAAATTAATGTAACAATTTAAGATTTAAAAAGTGCTTCATAGATAGGGACATTGAAACTCTCTTGTGTGCATGTGTGTATAGAAAAAAAGAAGGAAATAAGTTTTAAAAAATGATATATGGAATTTACATTTTTCTATAAAAATAAGTTGTATAATTTTAATATCTGTATACTATACTCTGTATTTTACTATGTTAAACATATTTGATCATCACAACAGTCCCAAGAATAGGTACCTCAGGCATTATTTTTCCATTTTTACAAATGAAGAAATTAAGGATGAGGGAGCTTAAATGATTTGCCTGTGGTTCCTCCCTCTTCCTCTCCCTCTTTGCCCTCCCTCCCTCCCTTCCTCCCTCCCTCCCTCCTTCCCTCCTTCTCTCTCTCTCTCTCTCTCTCTCTCTCTCTCTCTCTCTCTCTCTCTCTCTCTCTCTCTCTCTCTCTCTCTCTCTCTCTCTCTCCCTCCCTCCCTCTTCCTCTCTCTCTCTCTCTCTCTCTCTCTCTCTCTCTCTCTCTCTCTCTCTCTCTCTCTCTCTCTCTCTCTCTCTCTCTCTCTTTTCTTTCATTTGCCCAAGATTGCACAGCTAGTGTCAAGTTTCTGAGTCTGGATTTGAACTCAGGTCCTCCGAAGCACATGCTTCTATTCACTGGGCCACTTAACTGCCCCTGATTACATGAATATTAAGTGTCTGAAGTAGAATTTCAACTCAGATTCTCTAACTCCAACTAGAGTAAGAAATATATTTTTATGAGAGACAGCATGGATTCCTAGAAAGAAGCTGACTTAAAGGCCAAGAAGACCTGAATTCTAGTCTGACTTCTGAAACCAAAAAGTCATTTATAAACTCTTAGTGTCCCAGATGATTTTCTAAGAGTTCTTCATTAGCTGCTATAAATATTTTTGTACATGTGGATCCTTTTCCATTCACCTCCCAATTTCTTAAAAAAAATGTTGATAAGTAAATTAGGTTAGGATTACTTGACAAAGTGATTTGGTCCTGGAGGAATACCTCCAGCTGTTCAGCAATAACTAATAGATTACACCACAGCTTGAAGGCAGAAAATTCACAAGTGTTGGCAAGGTGCCAGATTCACCTGAGAAGAGAATCCCATTCCAGTGCTACCCATCTATACCTCATCCTTCCAAAACAAGAGCAAAGGAGTTCTAACTTCTTTGTCTGGAGTTCAAACTTATGCACTATCTAGTGTCACCCTACTTTTGCAGACCCTGAGGAGCAGCCATCAGAGTGCTGGTAGATATTTAAGAAATGACTCCCCTAAGTTTAATATGCATAAATAACATTTTCTCTATCACTTTCTTAAGTCTAGACAACCAACAAGTTAATAAATCAATCTGTGATTTTTAATACTTGATTTCCAATGTGTAAATAAATGTTTCCACAGAAAAAAATAGTAGGCTTATGAACCCACTACATACTGGGTCTTGCACACATTTAGCCATAAGAGAATGCTATCCTCCACACACTCCACACATAGCCAAACTATAATAATCTTTGTCCTTTGAAGATGTCATGCAAACTCCTTCCTTGTCCCCAAGGCTTAGAATGTCCTCCCTTCTCATTGAATTCTTATCATTAAAGCCAAATTCAAATGTCAACTTCTTCCTAGATCCCTAGTCAACAGTAACATCCCCCAAACAACACCTTGCACTTTGTCAAGTAAACAAGTCCGAAAACATTTATAGTAGCTTCCATTTGCCAAGCTTCATGCTAAGCACCGGGGATATAAAGAAAAGCAAAAATAAGCCCTGATTTCAAGGAGCTCACATTCTAGTTGGGGAGACAACATGCAAAAAACTTTTTAACACATTATGGAATGTTGTGTATAGTCATTTTTAGTATTTATCTTTTACCTCCAGCTGCTTATTGGAGATCTTAAACCAGAAGTCCCATAGAAATTGAACACAATACATCCAAAGCAGATCTCAGAGTTTTCTCCCCCAAATTTTCCCTCTGTTACTCTCAGGGTACTCAGGCTCACAACTTTAGTGTTATCCTTGTCTCTCATTTTTGGTCAAACTCTAATCCATTCTATTACCAAGGATGTCCTGCCTAACTCACATATTTTCCCTTCTTTTCTGTGATACAACCACCATCCTGGTGGTGCAGTCCTTCCTATATCATGTTTAGACTACAGCAATAGCTTCCTGGCTGATCACTCTGTCTCAGTTGTCTCCCTAATCTAGGCCATTTTCTGCCAAGGGGATCTTTCTAAAATGCCAATGAGATCCCACATTCAATAAACCCCAGGGGCTCATTATCTCCAGGATCAGATATAAAAAACTCTGTATAGCATTTAAATCCTTGTCCCCTTACTATCTTTCCAGTTTTGTTATACTTTAGTCCTCTCCCATTTAATCTACAATCCAGGGACACTGGCATTCCTTCCCACGTGATATTACCATGCCTATTCACTTCTTAACCCTTATACCTGGAATGCTCTCCATACTAGTTTTCCTAGAGTCCTTCAGTACTCAGCTCAAATCCCATATCTGTAAGAGGTTCTTCCTACCTAGTTCTACCTTTCCTATTGCCTTACCTCTGAGATTACCTGAGATTACCTGTGTCTATAATATGTATAATCAGTTGCTTGTTGTATCCCCCATTATAATGTGAGCTTCTTGAGGGCAGAGATTATTTTTGCCTTTATGTGTACTGCCAATTTAGAATCACATATAGTAAGTCCTTGTTGACTCACTATATTTGATGATCCTACTTGGTCTATGAGAATGTCTTTCATCTTAATATCTCTGCATCTAAGCTTCATCTTAATATCTAGTAATAGCAATATCAGCTTAATATTTATACCAAAAGCATATTGCTAGCTATAAAAAATAGATATTTAGTAGATGTGTTTTTAGTTGAATGAATGTAGCAAATCTTTCAACTTCACTACAATACCAAATGGAAGGTGGAAAAAACCAACTCGGTTACACTAGGGGACAAATGAACCCCACCAAAATTTAAAGTTCTGATGAATGCTAATACAGGCATCTATTTCCTTTCCCTTTGAAATAAAGAATAGGGGTTCCATCTTGGAGCCAAAAGGTGGCTCTTTCCTAAGGAGAATATCTGACTCACAAAGAGCCAAAATGCAGAGGAGTCTAGAGCTGATTGTTGAGAACAAAAGAAGAAAAAAGGTGAATATAAGCAAGCAGGCCTCTCTTGGCTGGGGTGGAATGGCTTTGCCTAAAACACCCTTAATTTTCAATCATGTGGCATTGTAAATATGTGATTACAACTAGTAATTTCAGCCAACCTCCAGTCCTAAAACACCTGCTACTAAAGCTAAAGCTTTATGGGAATACACACCCTTTCTTTTGGCCAGGTGTTATAAGAGCAACCTGAAACATCACCCCTTACTCCCCTCCAATTACTGCATCATGACTACGTGGAAAGACTATACTTTCTAGAATAACTGAACTGCACTCAATCAATCAGCAATTAAATATGTTCCGGGCCAGGAAAACAAAGGTGAAAATGAAACCAATATGATACTCAAAGAAGCTATTGTTTATGGATGCACAAGTAGGATTCTACAGAAAAATGTACAAAATAAATACAAAGTGATTTCAAAGGAGAAGTCACTAGCAGCTGAAGGGGATCATAGAAGATTTCATGTACCCAATATGGAGGGTAAACTGAGTTTTGGAGGAAACTAAAGATTCTTTTTTTTTTTTTTTAGATTCAATTTAACTCAATTTTAATTTTATTATCTGAAACAAAAACCCTTACAAATAGAGAAGGGGCAGCTAGATGGCTCAGTGGATACAGTATGAGTCCTGAATTCAGGAGGATCTGAGTTCAAATCTGTTGTCAGACACTTAACACTTCCTAGCTGTATGACTGTGGGCAAGTCACTTAACCCCAACTGTCTCAAAAAACCCCTCACACATTGCATTTTCTCCCTTCTTTCCCTCCTTGAGAAGAGAGCAAGTGATTTGATATGGGTTTTGCATGTACAGTAATTTTAAACATTTTCCATATTAGTCATATTACAAAAGAAAAAAAATGAACAAAAAGTAAGAAAGAAAAAACAAACAAACACTAACATGTGAAAATGGAATGCTTCAGTCTGCATTCAATCTTTCTAGTTCTCTCTAGAGATGGCATTTTCCATCCCTAAGTCTATTGGAATTGTCTTGGATCACTGCATTGCTGAGAAGAATCAAGTCCATCACAGTTGATCATCATATAATCTCTGTTACTGTCTACAATGTTCTTGTGGTTCTGCTCACTTCACTCAGAATTAGTTCATGCAAATATTTCCAGACTTTTCTGAAATCAGTCTGCTCATTGTTTCTTATAAAACAATTATATCCTATTATATTCGTATACCATAACTTATTCATCTATTCCCCAACTGATAGGCATCTATTCGATTTCCAGTTCCTTGCCACCTCAAAGAGTTGCTATAAACATTTTTTTGCACATGTGGGTACTTTCCCTTCTTTTATGATCTCTTTGGGAAACTGAACACTTCTGAATCAAAGGGTATTCACAGTTTTATGGCCCTTTGGGCATAGTTCCAAATTACTCTCCAGAATGGTGGGATTAGAAACTAGAGATTCTAAGAGATAGCCTTCTAGGTATTAGGAACAGAATAGTCTGTGCAAAGATATGAAGAAACCTGATAGAATGTAGTGTGAGAAATAGTCAGTAGCCTATTCTAACTGAATTACAGAATATGCTATGTATGAAAGGGAATAATGTATAATAAGTTTGAAAATGTGGGTTGCAGTCCCATTGTTATGAAGGGTTTAACATGTCATAAGAGTTAGTATTTGATCCTAGAATCAATAAGGAGAAATGGCATGGTCCAAATGTCACTTTGGAAATCATGGTGACATAGGATAGAAGTGGAAAGAATGTTCAAAGCTATTTGTTCCAATCATCTCATTTTATAAATGAGGAAATTGGAACCCACAGTGAGGCTTTGAATCCAGCTTCTCTGATTCCTAATCCAATTGCTTTCTACTCTCTATCATGTTGTCTCTCCATAAATCAGCAAAAAAAAAAAAAAAAAAAAAAAGAATTTTAAGTACTTATGCATCAGGCAATGTGGGGAAACAATGTTGTAAAAGCAAGACAACCACTCTGCTCAAAGAACTTGTATTCTACCTAGTAAGGATTTACAATATGTTCACAAAAATTAAATAGAGAATATATGTACAAAAATAAACTATAATTGGGACAATCAGAAAACGTCTTTTGAAGGATACAACACTTGAGCTGAACCTTCAGGTGAGCTGGAGGCATCTTAAAAAGTGAATGTTCAGGGGAAGGGGGAGCATCCCTGGCTGCCTGTGCAAAATGCAGAAACAGAATGTCATGTAAAACGAGATCCTGATTAGTGCAAATATTGCATCCAGCAAAGTGGAAGTCACTTTATTTATGAATTAAATATTTCTATTGAGCTGGAACCAATTATCATATCTTACACAGTTTTAAGTTCAAATAGTGTGAATTTGAATAAGTAAAACTACTTCACAAGATACATTTTTGTGCTAATTAGGGCCAAGGGTACAGGACGTGGCAAGCTGGCCACTTTGATTGGGCTGTAGAGTCCAGTGGGGAGAATAATGTGTAATTAGCCTGAAAAGACAGGCTAGAATCAGATTGTGAAGGGCTTGAAAAGCCAATCCCCTAAATGTCATGGGGAGTCACTGAACCTTCTTGAGCAAAGGGATGACAAAGTTATACTTATGCATCAGGAATATCAATCTGTTAGAAATATGGAGGATGGACTAGCAAATACAGAATGTGTGTAGGAGGTCTCCTAGGAAGCTTTGATAATAATCTGGATGAGAGGTGCTATGGACCTGGATTAAGGTAGTCATTGTGGGATTGGAGAGAAGATTAAAGATGGAAGAAATTGAGGAAGGGGAACTGAGAAAATTCGGCAAACGACTGAAGTAAATGTCCATATCTGAACTGAATCCTTAGCCTTGAGTGCAAACATGGCCCATCTCTGTGACTTTGGCAAGTCAGTTCTTTACTCTGACCCTCAATTTTCTCATCCATAAAATAAGAGGATTGGCCTAAATGATATTCAAGCTTTGTTCTAAATTTAGATCCTTTTGTCAAAGAAGAATATTCATTATAATATACCTTTCCTAAAGGGATGTACTGCATGTAAACAATCTGAAAATGGACCAGAGAAATGAGAGAAAAGAAATAGCTTAATAGGGAGAAAGAAGATTGTGATTTAAAAAGATGTCTGTTTCCTGGCCCTCTTACCCTCTAAATTCAGAATGAGAAACAGGAAAACTAAAACTGTGCTGAGAACCAACTCCATTTTTCCCCTTCTCTAATTTGAAATCTGACTAGTTTGAAACCTCTTCCAAAGTTCATTAACGCCACAGGCAAGGTATATCACAGGAGAAGGCAGAGAGAGAGAAGGAGCTGAGTGATTAATCACTGCTACATTCTGCTAATTACAATAATTGCCATTTAATGATTTGTGTATATTTCTCATTCTGAGAGTGCATACCCAGTGGCCTGATGGAACAAGACATATTGTTGTTTCTCAATCCAATAAATATGTGGAAAATAAATGAAACAGCTAATAGGTAAATGATCAAAGGATATGGACAAACAAAACAAAAAAAATCATTTAAATTATAAACAAAAATGTGGATAAAATTATCCAAATAACTAATAATAATAAGGAAAACAACTCCAAGATTTCACTTCACATCTACTAGAGTGATGAAAAGAAAATGGCAATTGTTGGAGTAGCTGTGGGTAGGTAGGCGTAATAATAGAGTGTTGGTAGAGTTTTGACCTGGCTCAACCAACGGGAGAGCAGTTTGGAAGTGCACCCAGAAAGCTGTTGAATTGTACACTCTGACCCAGCAAAAAAAATCAAAGACAGAGGGAAAAGATTCATTGGCACAAAAATATTTATAACGTCACCTTTTGCTACAGCAAAGAAGTGAAAACAAAGTGGTTTTCTGTCCATTGATGATGGGCTGAAGAAATTGTGGCATATGGAACATTATTTTGTTATTAGAAATTGGGGATATGACCATTCCTGAGAAACCTGTGAAGACCTATATGAACTCATGCAAGATGAATTATTAGAACCAGGAAAACAATTTACACAACATTCATAATAATATAAAGGAATACAATTTTGGGAAATTTCAGAGTTGTGATTCAGACAGTAACCAATTATGACTTTGGAAGATCAATGGTAAAGTCCACTGTCCACTTCTTGGAAAACAGATAATGGACTAGAGGTAAATAATAAATCATACATTTTCAGACATAGCCAAATGTGTTGATTTGTTTTGTTTGTCTACAGTTATTACAGGTGATAATTTCTAAGTGTGATAGAGGGATGAGTAGCTATTCAGTACTGATGGTGATCCTTTTTTATTTTTTTTAAAGAAAAGAGAATTAATGAATCATCAAAATTACATGGAAGAAATAAGAAGGAAGATCAGAAGGTAAGACAGGTAAGTTTGATATTACCATATTAAATTTTATATATATGTATATATTATATATGTGTATCTGTATGTGTATAATATATATATGTATGTATATATATGCATATATATATATATATATATACACACACACATACATATATACGCACACAAAATGTGTGTATGTATGTGTGTGTGAGCAATGAGAGAAAAAGAATTTAATAGAGCTCACAGTCCCAGAAAGATAGATGTGAACCCCTGGAAAGTCACTGTTCAAGGAAATTTGAAGACCCCAGTTAAGCATCAGTCCTAATGTAATTTGCCCCCGGATAAGGAAAAGTCATGTGTAGGGGCTTCTGGTTTAGGTTAAGATGAAAGCTGAGACAGCCCCAGAGACCTTTTAGTCTCCTCAGAGACCCTTTCTTTGAAAAGGGAAAAATGAAAAAGAGAATCCCAAGCTCTTGCCCCAGGACAGTTCAAAGATAACCCTCTAGTGAGCTCCCTGAGGGAGCTCACTAAGTAGCTGGTGCCAAGATCAGAATAACTTTGGCCAGGGCTTCCTCAAGTCCCTGGGAAGAGAGTTGCATTTTTCCCTGAAATAATGAAATGACTCAAGCATAAAGAATTGAAGCATTCAACTCTGCCCTGCTGCATTGACTGAATTATTTGGGAATCATGGGCGATCTGTTATTTCCTTCTGGACAAGGAGTAGGTGAATTTCCTAGGTGGTGAGAGCAAATCTATATATCCTTTCACTCCCACCTTCATTTTTATATAGGTAAGATTAACTTAAAATGATCTTCAGAGGATAGCCTGAAAAAGCAGTTGTGAAAGAACAGCCTGTGATTGCAAATTTAGAATTGAAAGGGATCTTGGACATGCTTAGAATCTAACGTCTTCATTTTGTACAGAGGAAGAGACTGAAGTCCCCTGTTGGTAAATAACCTGCTGACTGTCAGACAGGTTGTCCTGCCCTTAGATCCAGCATTCTCTCCTCTCCCATAGAAAAATCCCTGGAAAGGTAGTTCCACCTCAGAGATGGTGCTTGATTGTCTATTGATATAGGTCCCTACTTGGTGGAGCTGGCATTTTTTCTCCCTCTCTGTCTGGCCCACTCTGTCCCTGAGAGAAGAAGGAGCTTAAACACTCTACAATCTAGAGGCATAATATCACCCAAGCCTTCTCCTCAGCCCTTTCCCCCTTCTGGGCTACCCCCCACTCCATGCCAACGATAGTTTTATTGGACTTCTGAAGAATGACAGATATTCAGAGTGATAGGAACCACAGAAATGGTAGGATTAATAACTGAGACACTGGAGAATAGGGAACAACTGAGTATGAGTGATGAGAGGAGGTCTGTATTTCCTGGGAAGAACTAATATGTTTCCTGAATGGTTCTGTGGGAAAGTGGTTTCATTCCTTAATGATTCATGGTGGATTGTACACAACAAGCCTGCTTTGGCAAGGGAGACCCTGTGAGAAGGTTTTAATAAAACATGATGACCCTCAACTGAGCAGGTTACAGAGCTATTAAAACATCAAAAAAAGAGGCATGAGAACCTATGAATCCTAAGCTCCACAGGGAAATTTGGTGGCAGGAGTTTTTTGAAAGAATAGTCAGGAGTCAAAGTATGAGTTCTCAGGAAAATCTCACTGTGATCAGAAAAGAATAATAATAACTCAATCCCTGTTTTTCTTCCCATTCTCAAGAGTAAGGTGGCCATGTAGGCACCACCCTGGAAGGACTGCAAATACCCCTATGTACTAAGTATTTCTTTTTCCTTAACCCATTTCAACAGCTACTTATAAGAAATGCATGATCCCCTTTCCCTTATCTGCTCTGTCAACAATATTCTTCATAGATATAGAGCTGAAATTAATCTTGGAAGTCATATAGTCCAATCATCTTCATTTTTTCAAAGAAGAAAACTAAGAAATATAAGTAAGGGGACATTGGACTTCACACAATAGGGTTAAAATTTGAATGAAGATCCCAAATTGCAAATCCATTTCCCTCCCCACATTAGAAAATTCTGGGAATATAGAGACTAACTTTCTCAGTGCCGCAAGGTCTGTTTTCTCTTGCTCTTCCTCCAAACATAATGGTCATTTGTTACTGACAGTGATTTTCATTAGGGATAGATTGGATGACAACCCTATGGTACAGCCAGAAGAATTAACACTTGTTAGGGGAAAGATGTTCCCCTAGCTGACTTAAAATCATCCTTTTAAATATCTTCTTAACAACAAGAGTAAGATGCTGCTTCTGTCTTGTCACCTCTTGTCAGGTCTATACCTTTGTTGTAAAGTGGTAATAAAACCCCCTTTCTAATTATATGGACACCAATGGCAAAAATGAGATTATCTGAGAGATGGTGAGAGGGGGTGGGATAGGGAACTGGGAACCTTGAGAGCTCTTTAATAATACAGAATGTTTTTAAAACTTGATGGAAAGTGGATGGTCTGGCTGAGACAGCTCTTCCCATTCATAGTTATGTTATTTGTTATACTGACAATAGCAATCTTCCAACTGCCAACCCCAGAAAAGCAGTGTAATAAATAGAATTTGTCTTAGGGTTCTCAGAGTCTCCTTTGACATTTTCCCCCACCTCTGAGCTCTAATGCTCTTGAATGAAAGAGGGGTATCATACTAAGTATGGTCATTGCTATTTTTCTCCCCAGGAAATAGGTATTAGGCATGTATAAATTATCAAACTTCCTGCCATCTCCAACATCTATCAAAGTGATGGTTCCATTATTCCAAATAAACCTTATCTGGAATATTTTTGTTCTTTTTCAGGCACCACAGTTTTAAAAAGGAATTGATAACATGGATAATGTCCAAAGGAGGACAACCAGCCCAAGGAAGAGAAAATCCAGAAGAAATAGGATAGTTGTCTTCAGGTGTTTGAAGTGCTGTCATGGAATTACACTTATTTTGTCTTTCTGAGAGAGCAGAACTATCAAAATGTGCAAAATGTATCCAGAAGTCTGACAGAACCCCCTTCCTTCAAGGTCTTCATGTGGATGTGTTTTCTGTATAAATTTGACTTTATGATCCCTTTTTCACTGTCAAATGCTTTCATTTAGTTTCCCCAATTAGGACCTTTACAAAAGAGTTCTTTTGTCCCTAATCAGCAGCACCTTGGTCTTAGTCCTCTGGGATTCACACCTACTATTAGGACTTAGTAATATCTCCATTACAGGCAACTTAACTACCAATAGCTTTCTAATAGGTCTTTTCACCTCTACTCTATCCTTCTGGTAATTGATTTTTCATATAACTGTTAAGATTAGTTTTTCTCAAACATAGTTCTAGAATGTTATTCTTCTAAAATATCTTCAATGGTTCCTTTTTATGTTCAAGTAAAATTCAAGCCTATTATTCAAGATTCTCCACAAAACTGATTCCTTTTCCAACTTTATCTCATAATTCTCCCTGCTGTTATTCAGTTTTATCTGACTCTTGGTGACTCAATTTGGGATTTTCTTGGCAAAGATATTATAGTTGTGTTACCATTTCCTCTCCAGCTCATTTATAAACAAGGAAGCTGAGGCAAACAGGGTAAAGTGACTTGCTCAGGGTTTACACACAAGGGTCTGAGGCCAGATTTGAACTCAGAAGATAAGTTTTCCTCACTTCAGGCCCAACACTCTAGCCACTATGCAAACTAATTGCCCCATAATACTCCACAAACCCATACTTTCCCCTTCAGCCAATATGGGCTTCTCATTGTATCTAAAGTATGAACTATATCTTCCTACTCCTATAGATTTGGACACTGATCCTTATATATGGAATGTTCTCTCTCTACCTCTGCTTATTTTATTTTACCACATCCTTTAAATCCAACTCAAGTATCATTAAACCCTATGAGATGTTCATTGATTTCACCATTCCTACCCCCAAGTTAGTAATGGCCTTTTCCTCTGCAGAATTAACATAATTCTATGTTATGTAATACAGAGCAATATAAAAACTCAGGACATATCTTGTTTTCTCCAATATCCTGTATACAGTAAGGGCTTAGGAAATGATTATTAAATATGTTGCTATAGCTCAAAGGAATTTGTTTTAAAAAATAACAGACATCCAGGAAAAAAAAAGATTGATCTGCTAGATTCAGATTCTACAAAAAATAAATGAACACTTTCTTCAAGCCTAGGAAATTCTACATTGACTCTGTGTCAATATTGCAAATGAACTAGAAAAACAGAATTACTTTAAATGGTAATAACAACTCTCTCTCAATATTCATGAGCTGATTCTCCTGCTTATAAATTAGATAAAATCTAATAAGATGAAATTTAATAAAGATCAATGTAAAGCTGGGTTGAGAAACAACTTCAGATGTATAAGATGGGGGAGTGATGGCTAAGGCAATGCTTCATCTGAAAAAAAAAAGATTTGGTAGTTATAGTAGATCATTAATGAAATCTGAGTCAATCTTGGGACATGCCAGTCAAAAAAGCTATTATAATCTTAAATTTCATTAAAAGAGGCATAGTTAGTGTTCAGGCCCAAGAATGTAATAATCCTTCAGTTCCTCCCCTTTAGGAAGAATATATGGATAAGTTGAAGAGAATGGGACCTTAAGATCATGTCATTTGAAGATTAGTTGAAGGTTGAATCCAATAGGGAAAAGAAGCCTTAGGGTGTGTGTGGTATGGGGTGTGTGTGTGTGTGTGTGTGTGTGTGTGTGTGTGTGTGTGTGTGTGTGTGTGTGTATGAAGGGGGGAGGGGATACCCAATAGCTATCTCCAAGTATTTGAAGAAGCAGTTGGTAGAGATTGCAGAGATAAATTTATGCCTAATGCTGAATAAGGTGGAGTCAGCTAGAACTAATTCATCAGAGTTGATTGTTAAGTTTTAAATGTGAGCATTTACACCTTAGAAAATCCAAAATGCTATAAATCAAGGCTTGATTTATTACTTTGTTGGTTGCGTAGTTTTAGGAAAGTATTAATAATGCAGATTAAAATTAAAAGTATCGCAGCATAATTTTCCTCCAGAAAAATGGTTGTTAAACATTTATCAACCCACTCCTTATTTCATGTTGGAAAAAAACTTTCTAATAGAGCTACCAACAAGTGCTAAAAGTGCATGGGCTACTTTAGAAAGTAAGGAAGATTCCAAGACTAGATGGCCACTTGTTGAATACATACATATATATATATATATATATATATATATATATATATATATATGTGTGTGTGTGTGTGTGTGTGTGTGTGTGTGTGTGTGTGTGTGTGTGTGTGTGTGTAGTGTGTGTGTGTGTGTATGTGTGTGTGTGTAGAAGAGATTATTTTTGTTCCTATATGGATGGAATACTTCCAACTACTATATAATATTCTGTGATTTTCCAAGTCCATGGTTTTCTTTCTTCTACTTTTATCAGTCTGCCTTTTGGGCATTTCCCTTCCAATTGGCACATCTACTAGATAGGAGAGGGAAATAAAAAGAGACAAAATGAAAACTAGTCCATTTTGCTCCTTCTAAATTTCAAATGTAGCTTGCTATAGCAGATTATTAGAGAAATGTTTGACTATAGTTGTCCAACCTTGAATGATGAGGCAGGGAAAAGATAAAATCCTTAAGAATCTCCAAGCTTAGCTTTAGTTAATTTATGGAGATTCAAATGGACAGATATTCCATTTTTTAAAAGAATATAGTAATTAGGAGGTTTTTCCTGACATCAAAGACAAAAAAAATCTATTATATTAGATGACTGAGTTTTAAAGTCTGATGTCAGCCTTGCTAGTCATGTAACCTTGGACAAATCATTTCACATCTCCTCTGCAAAATGGGGATAATAATACCTGTAATTACTACTCTAGAGGATTCTTATATGGAAAGCATTTTGCAAATTGAGAAGCCCTATATTATAATTAATATGATACTTTAGTTACAATTAAAGTAATTCAGTGTTAAGACTCCTAAGTAGTAGCTGTTTCACTTAACAAATTTTGGAAACTTTCTCAGCCTACTCTGTGAAAGTTGTGCATCAATGTCTCCATAGCCAAATCTGAATAAATATTAAATGTTTTGTTAAGGAAGAATTGGCATTGGGATGCCATGTGTTAAACCAGAACTATGGGATGATAGAAAGAATACTGGGTTAGCATCAAAGATATCAGGCCTGATGCTAGGAATGTCCTCTCTCTTCCTCTTTGCCCATTACATTTTATCTTATCCTTTAAATCCCAACTCAAATATCATTGAACTTCATGAGGCCTACTGATTTCACAGGCTTCAAATTCTGGCCCTGGATTTAAAGTATTTTCAGATCTCCAAAATCCCTCAGTGATTTAAATTACTCTACTTCCACCTGTGGGTGCAATTAAGTTGGTGGTAGATAGAATGCTAGGTCTGGAGACAGAAAGACTTATTTTCTACTCAATCTGACTTCAAACACTAGCTGTGTGACTCTGGGAAAGTCTCAGGCCAAGACTCCAGAACCAGTGCTCCTTTTCCTGAAGCATACACACAATGGGGAATTCCTCTTACTTTTGCTATTCGATCTTATTTGGAGAGAAGTGACAGTTGGTACAGATCAGGACTGAAAAACATTCCTTGTTTTGAAGGTCTACTATAATTTGGTCATTCCACATGACAAGTTTTAGGTTTAGTGATTGCCTTTAAAACCTTCACCTCTTACTTTATGCAACAGTGAGCTACCCTTTTTATGTGCTTTTATGCTTAAAAACTTCTGTGACTGAAAAAAAATCATCACTTCACTGTTAATTTTAAAGTTGTAATCTTTATATTCTTTCCAAATTTAAGTGGATTGGCCTTTGGAAGCAAAAAAAATCCCTCAACCTGTACAGGAAGTCTTTCCAGCAGCATAGGGTCTTTCAACCCTTCAGGGACCCAGTTTAATTCTGAGACATAAGGAAGTATCAGCATACGAAGTGAAAATGAAAAGGAATGGTACCATGGATGTAAGTTAGCATGTTTCACTAAAACTCTCTTAATTTTAGTGTGGCTCAGGACACAACACAGACCCTCTGTCAATGAACAGGGCAGCAAGCGTTAATGATAAAAGCAATAGAACTAGGCTTCCTTCAAGTGTATAAGCTGTGAATGTGACACCTGGGAGGAAGCTTTGACAGTCTAATCCCCATGACAGCTAACAGACAGTATCTAGTCTCCTATCTCTGCAGTTGTCAAAAGTTATTTCAAGAATCGGGCCTTAAATAATCTTCTTTTGTATGAGTTAATGAAGAAAGCCTACAGCTTTGGAACTCCTAAGAATTTTTTAGGGGGAGTGGAGAGGAGAGAATATAGGGTTTACAGAGAAAACCAACATTGTAAAGTAAAAAATGATTGATGTATCTACTAGATTCAAATCCAGCATTTGGCACTTACAGGCTCTATGACTATAGGCACATTACTAGATATCTTTGAGTTTCAGCTTTCTCATTTGTGAAACAGGAATGATATTTGCACTACCTACCTCACAGGGCTGCTGAGAGGATCAAATGAGATAGCATGTGTATATTACTTTGCAAAACTTTAAATGCTATGCAAATCTTTAGCAATTATAATTAAAGGACTAAATTATTTGGGGAGGTATTTGTAATTTCCTTATATTTATTTTGTATGCCCCTTGAACAGATAGTAGTATGTGAGGTTTGTATTTTAAATTCTACCACCTTACCAATACTACACACTAAAAGCCAAACATAAGGGATCAGAAGTGAAGCTTTCAAGGTCTTTTCAAATAGTTCTGGAAGGAGTTATTAAGCATAAAGTTTCTTTTAATCACAAGACATTCTCAACTCTCATCTCTGGGCATTTTTTCCTGGCTATTCCTCATACCTGAAATGTTCTTCTTCCCCAACTTCATCTACTGACTTTCCTGGCTTCCTCTAAGTCTTAGTTAAAATCCCATTTTTTTGTAGGAAACCTTTCTTAACCCTTCTTAATTTTAGGACATTCCCTCTCTTAGTTATTTCCTACTTATCTTGCATAAAGCTTTTATATATATATATATATATATATATATATATATATATATATATATATATATATATATATATATATATATATATATATGTTTACTTATCTTCCCTCAAGTTTACCTCAAGTTTCATAAGGCAGGACTATCTTTTGCCTCTTTTTGTATCTTCAGTGTTTAGCACAATGCCTGGAACAAATACATGGTTAATAAATATTGTTTCACTGATTGATTCTCCAGGGATATGTCTAATAGCCCCTCAACAATAAGATACCAATCATATAATAATGTCATTGTCAACTATAGTCGTTCTCTAAAATAGATCTAGTCTACCATTAGTCTAGAATTCAAATATGATACTGGCAAGGTCCTTAAAGGTCATTTCTTTCAAACCTTTCACTTTATAAAGGGGGATAATGAGGCTCAGAGAGGAAACATGATTTTCCTGAGGCCACTCAGCAAGTTAATTTGTATCTAGGCCTAAAATTAGATTTTGCAGCTCATCCAGTCCAGTGCAATTGCAACTATGCTACCCAAACTCTAGTGTTTCTATCTATCATGTATTGTATCTTGTTGAAAAATGTTCATTATTGTGACAGTAGGGATGCTAAATTTTTCCTATAGTAACAGACTAAGAAATACAGATTTTCACCATCAAAGCATCTTGATAAAGAAGCAGCAAATCCATATAATTCTGACTTATTTGAAAATTTATTTTAACTGATAGGGGATAGGGACTGGACTAGTGATTTCATTAGATTAAAGAAGTCCTTGATAGAGAAACTCCTTTCACCTCTGCTGGCCAGCATCTTCTCTATATATTATCTTAGAGAATTATTTAGAGCACAGAGAAATGGAAAATGTGTCCCTCAGCACAGCTCAGTATGTGTAAGAAGTGAGACTTGAACTTCAAGTTCCCTAGCTCCACATCTACCTTTCTAGCTACTCACTGTACCACACTACATCTCTACAATTTGACTCAGTAAAAAACAAAAACAAAAAAAAAAAAACACGCACATACACACAAGAGAATAATAAAGTAAAGGAAAACAATACACTATTCATGTCTTAGAAACATAGGTCTCTGTTTGTACCAATAGACTACTACCTCAAGATCCATTACAGGATTTATCTGAGTTCTGATGTTTCACTATTATGTTCCTTTATATTATTGTGGCAATTATGTAAATTGTTCTCCTAGTTCTGATTACACCATCATTTTAAGATTCAAATGCATCCCCAGAACATTTCAATAGCCCTATGTATATCTTTGCTCTGCTTCATTTAGTGAGAAAAGAACACGGGTATCTTAAAGGTGAAAGGCAATTTTGGAGTAGGTTAGTTCATCCATTTATATGAAATGGATAGACATCCTCATCCTTACCAACAACCTGTTTTCTGTTGTTCCTTACCTGTTGCCTTACTAGGGTATTATTTCTATGCACTCCAGCTAAATTGCATGATATGAAAGAAATGGAAAGAAGTATCCAAGATTAGATAAAGCCAACTGCAGAAAAACAGGCTGAAGGAATGAAATTAGTATAATGTAGAGGAGGGGGGAGGGGTTGGGAGATTTCAGTTTGATTCCTATCTCTGTGTGAGCTGTGTGAGAGCTTGGTCTAAGCATGTCTCCTTTCTGGCTTTGCAAATCTGACATTCTGTGATTCTAGGAACTGATGCTGGGATATGTAGGAAAACTAAAGCAGGGGAAGGAGAGGCTAAGTTAAAGGTGGAGACAGCTTGCAGTTGTCAGAGTTGGATGAGACATAAAAGACAAGGGGCTGAGAGTGAATGGATGGCTTATTGCTTCCTTGGATCCCTGAGTGGGGAACTCTTCACAGCAGTCCTCTGAATGGCTCAGGATGGGGCTAATGCAGGCACAGTTATCATACTGCAAACACAGAGAGAGCCACAGCTGACACAGCCCCAGTTAGAAGTTGTGTTAGACTGGATAAGACTTCAATGTCATATTGATAGATTAAGGTTTTCTTGCAACAGGAAGTACTCAAGCTCCAGGACATACGTGCTGCTAATTAAACTGAATGTCTTACTTTTCACTCATTGTTCATATCCACTGCACCTCAACAAACACACACACATACACCCCTACCCTCTCTTTCTCTAAAAAAATCTTTGCTATTTATTATCCCTACTCAGAATTAACCTTGATGGTAAAACGAACACACTGGAGCTATGTGCTAAGAGGAAGGAAATATGTTTCACTGGCAGCCCCCTGATTGGTCATTACAAACTGTTTTCACTTTGTAACAGTAATATTTGTAATTCAGTAATAAAATAATAATATAGTATCTATAGTAATATAATAAGTTAGTCAGATTCATACTAGTTTTAAAAAGTAGATGCCCATTAGTAGGACAATGGTGAACAAACTGTAGTATAAGAATTTAATTAAATATTATTGTTCAGTAAGAAATAATATAAAACAAATTTGGTTGAGAAACTGATGAAGTGATTCAGAGTGAAAGTGACAGAACAAACAAACTATTTTACAAAAAGACCACAATAATAAAGGAAACCAAGAAGTCAGGCATGTCTAATAACATATGCCATTACACACCTCTGATCCATGACTTCTCAGTCATGAGAAAGATATGTTTCACTATTAGTCCCCTGAAGTGGAGACTGCTCACTGTATTTATTAGAGATCAGATGTCTTTCAACATTGTTTTCTATTGCATGATTGAGGTTATTTTATAAATTGTTCTCTTGTTTTTGCTTACTTAAGTCTTCCTAATTTGATCCCAGCTTTTGCTATTCCAGATATAACTATAGTAACAACATGTGTGTATACACATACACATATACAATACGTAGTAAATGTATATATGGCACAGTGGATAGATGCTGGGCTTAGAGTCAACAACAACAACAAAAAAAAAACTCCTCTTCCTGAGTTCAAATCCAGTCTCAGATTCTTATTAGATGTTTGAATCTAGACAAGTCCCTTCATTCTATTTGCCTCAATTCCTCATCATCTGTAAAATGAACTGGAAAAGGAAATGGCAAATCATTCTAGTATCTTTGTAAAAAAGCAAAAAAAAAAAAAAAACCAAACAAACAAAACCAAAAAACCCAAATGGAATCATGAAGAGTTAGACATAACTGAAAAATGACTAAGCTGCAACAAATATACTTTACATATACATACACAAATATGTATACATTTTCCTTTTGCTGTCTTTGACCTTCTCTGGCCTACTAGTGGTACTGCTAAGTTAAAGGTTATGAATGGCTTAGTGACTTTTCTACTATAATTCCAAATTGTCTTTCAGAACAATTAATCAATTAATAGTTCTGCTAAGAGCACGCTAATTTGCTTGTCTTATTACTGCCCCTTCAATATTTACCACTTTTTTTCTTTTTGTTTATTTTTCAGTTCTTATGGGCATGAGATGAAGCCTTAGACAATTTACCTTCTTTTACCAAACGCCAATCCCTGTGCCAGCTTCTGTTGCTGGTCAAATCAGACTTTGTGTTAGTGTTTGGAAGGCATCTTTTTTCATTTAAATGCATTTAATGATGATGTATTACTAGGGAAGCACTGTTGTGTACTGACTAGAGAGTTGACTCCAAAGTAAGAAAGACCTGGACTCCAGTGTAATCTCTGACACATGCCAGCTGTGTAAGCTCTCAGTGCCCCAGCCTTTCTGATATTTCAAATTGTTGTCTTTGTCCATTAGTAATTTTCCTCACTGAGAGTTCCTACACTAATGAAATAACTGGGACCAAAAAAAAGCATTGCATCGTATTGATGCATTGTATTGATGTGAGTGGCAAATGGAAACTGGAATTTAAGAACTAGAATAGGATTAATTTAGTCCAGTCTCATTTACAGAAGAAGAAACTGAGACCCAGAGCCATGAAATTATTTGCCTAAGTTCATATATTGGTGGCAGAGCTAGGTCAGATGAAAGGAAGGAAGGAAGAAGGAAGGGAGGGAGGGAGTGAAGATAAAACAAGAGTTAAAATAGAATTATATTGAGAAATTTCACAATCACAAATTTTGAGATTTTGTAGTCCAAAAATCTTAAGACCCCGAGCTTAAGTGACCTGCCCAGGGTTAAAGAATGAACAAAGCAAAGTCAGGAGAGTCCAGGACTTTTAATTCTAAATTTAGGGCTCCTTATATTATATTAACACTTATCAAGGATTGTGCTGGAATCATTTATTGAATGACATTTCTAAAGTCTCTTTCAGCTCTAAATTCTATAATTCAATCTATAAGAGCTGGAGGAAAAGATATAATTTGCCATCTGAAAGAGTCTGTTGAACAATATCTCTTTCTAAATTTTGTATAGACCCACTTTATCCCAGATCAGAGACCAATGCCAAAAGAATGTAATCATTTCAATTCTGGTACTTCTATCCAGGGACCATAGAAGTTGTAATTCGAGCATATCTCATGTGTGGTCTACTATAACAGGCCAGCTACTCCAGTCATATTTCACCTTACTCTTCTACCATCTTCTCACCAACCACTTTACTCTACATGCATATTTTCTCTGCCTCCTCCACTTTCAGTTCTGTAGCCAAAGTCTAATCAATCCTGTAAAACTTTTTATTGACAAACTACAACAGATTATTTTCTCTTTGTTTTTTACCATGGCTTGGTCCCACATCTATTCTATTCTCTACTTCCTTTTATGCAACCTGCAAATCTTCAATTTAGTCCTACAAAATACATAGATTCATCAGTAGGGAGGGATGTGCAGTAGAAGTAGAATTGAGGTCCACTGTTTGTTGAAACAGAATGTTAGGGTAAGGGCAGACAAAAATAGACATTTCTGAGTGGATCCTAAAACACAAACTAATGAGTCAATTGATGATCTCTGATGGAGCTTAAGTATTAGGGTTCTCTACTGTTAATTCATAAGTTTATGGACTTCTTGCTTCTCTATCTGTGGAAACAGTTATAATTGTTTTTTTCTCATGTTTAATTCCTTTTTGGAATATGATTGTTTGTAAAAGTTTTGACTATTTGTTTTTATTTCGTGAGTGGGGACTGGATAAAATGTCTATTCCTCCATTGTATTGGTCATAGAATCCAGAAGACAACTATGATACAGATAAAATATCTTTAAAGAGGAATACAATCTTGGAGAAGCTAGTAGTTTACCTGTCATACTGAGTTATTAAATGTCATTGCTCCAGAAAGATTGTATGATATAAACAAAGAAAAACTATGAGAACTTCTTTTCTAAGAGATTGATGGGGTTACCTATTATCTTTGAAAAAGGTTTGAAAAATATTTCCTGAAGATAACTGAGTTTAACTCTCATGCTGTGGGGTAGATGTCCTAAAAAGAATCCTTGAGAGATTCTGGCTGACATACTGAGAGAATGTGGCATTGCATTTTGATAATGGAAAACAAAGTCAACAATTACACTTTTTGGTTAGAGGCGTAATTTTTATTGTAATTTTTCTTATTGTAATACTGTTATTTAAGTTAGTAAGAAAGAGAGAGATAAGGCAAAGAAGGATTCCTAGAATTTGTTTTATAAATGAAGATAGAGATCAAAAGCAAATGATTAGTGAGATTGTGCAGTTTTTTTAATTTTTAAGGAACTATCAGAAAATATCCCTTATTGACAGTCACTAAGATGATAAGTCAAGCAGCAGGAAGGAGAAGTTATCAGCTAGTGAAGGAAATGAACTCAATATTAACCTAGGCTAAAAATGGGACAGTCATTTCAAAAATCCCATTACACTGCCAAATCAGAACAACATGAAAAAAGTAGCTTATACCCTGTCATATCCTCAAGTTAAAAGATTTAAAGCATAAAGAACATATAATTTTTTTATTTAGAATTTTTTCCACAGTATATATGCATGAGTAATTTTTTTATAATATTATCCCTTGTATTCATTTTTCCAAATTATCCCCCCCTCCCTCTACTCCCTCCCCCTGATGACAGGCAATCCCATACATTTTACATATGTTACAATATAACCTAGATACAATATATGTGTGTAAATACCATTTTCTTATTGCACATTAAGTATTAGATTCCGAAGGTATAAGTAACCTGGGTAGATAGACAGTAGTGCTAACAATTTACATTCACTTCCCAGTGAAGAACATATAATTTTTAAAATTTAAATCCTTCTTTTTTTTGGTAAGGCAGTTGGGCTTAAGTGACTTGCCCAGATCATATACTAGTAAGTATAAAGTGTCTGAGGTCATATTTAAACAGGCCTCCTGATTTCACGGTCAGTATCCTGTTCACTGCATCGTCTAGCTGCCCCAAGAACATATATTATTACTGATAAATTCATTCATTTATTTATTTTGAAAATGCATGTCTCTATAGGCTCACCAAATTCTTCAGTTTTTCCATTTTTATTCCATCCTTTTTTTGGGTATCTCCCAGCTTTCCCCAAAACACATTTATTGTGAATTGTGAAGTTTTTAAGCCAAAGAAATGTTGGAACTAAACCCAGTGGCAATTCTCTAAGCTAATGACAAATTTCTAAGTCTTTTTTTAATGTCAGTTCTCTTTGGTAATCTGGAAAAGCCTGGGGACCCCTTCTCAAGATAATGATTTTAAATGCATTAAATAAGATATTTAAGATTACAAAGGAAACCAATTACATGAAATAAAATGCATTTTTCCCATTCAAGTTAATAGATTCTTGGAAATCTATCTATAGACAGATCATTTGATCCATGGACTCAGGTCAAGAATTTCTGCTCTAATTGTTGTTATTTTCTTAGTCAATGTTAATAACACCCACTGTCTCACATCCTTATTCTATCATTGACATCCCTACTCAAATAAAAGAAAATAACTTAGAGGGAATAAGAGAAAAGAAACAAGGAGCAGTGAGTAGACAGAGAGAAAATTCTGATTAGAGAGGGGAAAGGATAGGGTATGCAGTACATGAACTAAAGAGAAACATTTAACAAAAACAAAAATGCCATTGAGAGGCTGGGAATGTCACTTCCATTTAAGATGTATACTAAAGAGCCTACTCTTTGGGTTTCAGCTTTTCCTTCTTGTACTATGATACATGTTTTACACTTATGGATTATCCCAGGTCTTTTATAAGCCTAAAATTGTTCTAAAGGCAGCAGGATCAAGTCACTGAACTATTCCTGAAGCAACCATTACTGAGATGGAGCTCCTCGGGTCCTAAATTAGAAAGTGAAGGGCAAAGAAACAAAACAGATAAAAATACCATTCTTCTCATGTGGGAATATTTACGGAAGAGTTTATATATACTGAATGAATCTTATGTAAGAGTCAACATGTTCAAGGCACTAAAAATAAGTCTGGATACATTTTAGTGAGTGCACTCTGGGTGTATTTAATCCTTCTGAAGAAAAGGGGTGTTTACAGGTGAAGCCAATTGGCCATGCTGTAGCTCAGCTTTCCCAAAGAACATCAGCACAATGATAGCTGAAATGGTAGGATAGTTTCCATTTTAACAGAACACAAGATATTCAGGATGGCAGGCCAGCAGATGGCACTTGGGAGAAGATATTATAAATTGAGAAGAATTTCTAGGAAACAATGGATGTCATGGAAATAAGGTGAGAACTAGATAAGGTAGAGACATAATTCAGTAGTCAGCAGTGCCTGCTATCTCTAGAAAATTGTAACAGGTCCATTTCCACCTCTTCTCTCCAGCTTCCCCGACAACAAACATCATTCACGTTCCAGAGTCATTTGATGCTTCTAAAGAAGATGGTATGGATATTAACACTGCAAACATTTTTATTCAGTTCGTATTACCAAACTCTTTCTTTGAATCTACCGACCTATACTACAGTCACATTCCATCCTACCATCCCAAGCAACTAAATTATAAACCAGAATAGTGGGTATTTTAATCAGTTAATGGTTACAAGAAAGAGATTCTGGAAAGAAATTAAATTAATTACATGTGGTCTATCACATTGGATCCTTGGTCTATAATTCAGTTTATAAACCAGGAGTCAATAAAAATTAATTGACCTGGGGCTTCTTTACCAATTAGAATCCTAATGCAAATATTCTACCTTTTAGCAAATCAACACATTTTTAATTACCTAAGGAAATACCTGGAGTACTTTTAGAGTTGAAAGGTATCATCTAGATCAGCCTTACCATTTAATATATGAAGAAACTGAGGAATAAAAAAAGTAAAGTACATTTCCCAAAATCAACAGTTAGTGAGAGTCAGAGTTGTGATTCAAATACAGGACTACAGAGTCAAATATAGTATTTTTTTTCCATGATGAGATACAGAGAAACAGAATTGTGTTGTTTTATTTTTTTCAAAAATTACTCAACAAGAACAGGACAAAAACTGAACATCAAAATATTTAAATTTTTTAAATTGACTATTTTACAAAATGAGTATCACAACTTGAGGGAAAATACTGCTACTCATAAAATTCCTTTACTTATCTGAAGATGATCACCAAAGGCCTCCTCTAGCATTCTTCATGCTTATCAAATCCAGTTCTAAATAGCAAAAGTCATCTTTAGATAAAACTCCAAAGTAATAAAGTTTGGCTTTAGGATTTTCTCTACAGGATTTCTGATTTCCTTCATGGTTCTTACCCCTAATCTATTTTGAGCTTTAATTTGTATCAAACCCTATCTCCACCCCTACTGCCCATGCTGATTGTATGATTTGTTGTTTAAACCTTTCAAGACCAAAAGAAACAGTGGAACTTCTGAGGTCCCTTCTACTTCTCAGAAAATGTGAGGAAAAAAAATAAGTTCTTAATATATTTTAGAGCTATTCATAATGAATAGCATACATAATGGATACTCAATAAATATTCAATAAATGAGTGAATGAAGGAATCAAAAACTCAGGTACTTTCTCATTAGGAAACACTAATACTTGCATTCATAGATGTATATGAATTCATGGATTTGTAGAGCCACGGTTCTTAGAAGATAGAGGCAAGATCACTTTTATTTTCTTAAGACCTAAATTGTAGCAGTCACAAAATCAGATAGAGATCTAGCTTTGGGCTTTTTCACAGAATATGAAAGATGAAAAGACCTCAGATCATAAGTCAACTTGTCCAGTATATACTGAAAACCAGAATGGTTATTCAGTCACTACTTAAAAATTTCTAAGGAGGGAAAACCCCAAATCTATCAAAATAGCCCTTTCTACTTTTATATGGCTCTAATTATTAGGGTGTTTTTTCTTATATTTCCATTCATTTTTCCTGGTTCTTCTCTCTGGGGCCAAGCAGAGCAAGTCTAATCCTGATTTCACATGATGGTCAATCCTTCAAATACTAGAAGATACATATTATGTCTTGTGAGCCTTCTATTCTGCAGGCTAAAAATCCTTAGTTTCATCAATAGATTCTTTTATAGCATGAATTTCTAGACCCTTCATTCTACTCTAAACAGATCCCAGGACTCCACGCCATCCAACTGCAAGACTCTTTCCATGTTGACCTTAAATCACTAAAGACTGCTTTTTGAATAAGGCCAGTCAACCAGTTCTAAATTCATCTAGTTCACATTTTTCTATCTTCTTCATAATGACACGAAATCTTTTGCAAAGACTAAATTCTTTGGTAAACTCTAAGTTAAGCTATATCTTAAAGCATATTCTACCTATATGATTCAGTAATTCTGACAAAAGTAGGGAAAAAATTGATCTTCTATCATTAATTTTATTTATTTATTTTGATGAAGCAATTGGGATTAAATGACTTGCCCAGAGTCACAGAGCTAGTAAGTGTTAGATGTCTAAGGTCACATTTGAACTCAGCTCTTCCTGACTTCAGGGATGGTGCTCTGTCCACTTTGCCATCTAGCTACCTTCCTTCCCTCTTCCTCCGCCATCATCTTTTAATGTATCCATGCCAGATCACTATAATCACTGCATTAATTTCTAGGTGTTTACCAATCCTCCCTTCAATGATCCATTCTAGAAATTTCCCAGGAATAGGTCATGTCAATATTCTTTAGTTAGCACCCCGTTTTTTGACAACAATGATAGTTAAGGCAAATCAAGAAGTTAGTAACTGCTCTGCCTTTGGCCAAGAGATTTTCAACAGATGTTCCAATAGCTTAAGTCCCCCATCAGTGTTATAATGTTACCTGTATTATCTCTCACTCTTGAATTTATGCAACTTTCTTCTCTTTGTATTCTGTTTTTTGGTAACATTATCAGTTCCCACAACTTTAATTATAATTATCATGTGGATGATTCCAAGATCTTTATATCTAGATCTGGTTTGTTTGTTTTTTTCTCCTGAGCTCTGGTCCCATAATATCAACTGGTTGTTGGGTATTGGATATCTAGTAAACATCTCATACTCAATATAACCAAAGTAGAACACATCATCTTTTACCTCAAATCTACTCTTCTTCTGAACTTCCCTATTTCCTTTCAAACCACCATAATCCTTGTAGTCATCCAATTTTGCAATATTTAAGTTAATCTCACTCATTCCTCTCATCAACCATAATCAATTAGTTGCCAAATCTTTTTGTTTCTACTTCTATGACATTTTTCAAATCCATTCCTTTCTCTCTATTCATGTGGTCCCTACAGTAATTTCATTTCTCATCACTCCTTGCCTAGATTATTGTAACAGCCTTCTGCTTGATCTTGCTGCCTCTCAAATCTATCTTCCAAATAACTATCAAAGTTATTTTCCTTAAAGCTTCAGTTTATGTCATGCCTGCCCCTTCCTTCTTGTGACACTGCCACCCTCCTGTTTGGGCTCTCATCAGCCACACCTGGGCTACTGTCACAGCCTGCTAGTGAATCTCCTTGGCCCAAGGTCCTCCTCACATCAGACCATCAGCTGTCAAAGTGATCTTTTTAAAGTCACTTTCACCCCCATTAAATAAAATCTAATAACTCCCTATTACCTGCAAGACCAAATATGATGGTCCTGTTCAGCTTTTAAAGCTCTCTTTAACCTGGCTCCTTCCTGCCTTTCCAATATCCTTACAACCTATTCCCCTTCATATACTGTACAATGTAGTAACCAACCTCCTTGCTATTCTTCACCTAAGACTTTTATCCTCATATTGCATTTTTCCTGGCTGCCTCCTATCTCTGGACTTTTTTTCCTCATTTCCACCTTCTGGTTTCCTTCAAGACCCAGCTAAAATTCTACCTTCTCTGTGTATGTTATACATAAGTATACTTATACATACATATGCACGGTAATATACATATATTCTCATCTTTTTCGATCACATCTGACTCTTTGTGACCACATTTGGAGTTTCGTTAGCAAAAAATATTGGAATGCTTTGCCATTTCTTTCTCCAGTTCATTTTTACAAATGAGGAAACTGAGGCAAATAGGGTTTAGGGATTTGCCTAGGGTAAAATAGCTAGTAAGTATCTTAAGGATGTTTTTGAACTTCAGGTCTGGTACTCTGTCATGGCACCTAGCTGCCCTGCCTGATACATGACTTAAACAAATGTAAATTAATTTAATTTATAACTGAATTTTTAAAACCCCTTAACATACATATACATAGTTTGGCTCAAGTGCCATTTTCTACATAAAGCTTTTTTCTGATTCTCCAAAAAGTTAGCATCATCCTCCAAAAAATTTAGTTGTATTTACTTTATCCATAATTACTAATATGCTTGTTGCCCTACCTGAATGTGTCATTTTTACTTTTATATTACAAGAGCTTAAGCACAGTGCTTGACATGGATTTAATAAATACTTGGTGGTTGCTCAGTTTACGCATGATTGCATAACTAGAGGTGGGTTTTGAACTCAAATATTCCTGATTTTAAACAGGACACTCTATAAAGGCATTCGGGCTCTATAACTATAACATAGATTGAAAAAAAATGGAGAACTGTAGTAATTAAGGGATTTCTCCAAGGTCATACAAGCAGTGAGTAATCCAACTGGGTTCCAGCCTACAACCTCTTACTCCAATCTAGCATTACTGCCACTGCACAATAACAGAGCCCTGATTAGCTCTGCAAGAAGTACCCAGTATACTAGGGATTTCCACAAGAATCTAAAAATGCCTACTGGGCATCCACCCACAAGCAGATGCTGAGAATAAGCTGTGGCTGGAAATCACAGTAGAAGACCATTGTTCCAAAGCAAGGGTTCTTAACTTTTTGTGTGTCGTGGATTCCCTTGGTGACCAGGTCAGCCTTCTCAGAATAATTTGAGTTTTTCTTCTGAAATGATAAATTTCAGTTTGTTGTTGTTCAGTTTTGCCCAACTCCTCATGACCTCATTTGGGTTTTCTTGGCAAAAATATTGAAGTATTTTACCATTTCCTTCTCCAGTTCGTTTTACAGAAAAAGAACCTAAGGCAAAGTGGGTTAAGTCATTTGTCCAGAGTCACAGAGATAAACATCTGAGGGTGTATTTGAACTCAGGAAGATGTCTTCCTAACTCAAGGCCCATCATTTTATCCACTATGCCACCTAGCTGCCTGAAATTTCAGATACAAATTAATAAAATTAAAATAAAACATGTATGTATACACACACATATTCCCTATCTAGGTTTGTAGATTCAACAAGATCAATTCCTGGATCCTTGCATGCCAGATTAAGAACCCCTGATCTAGTGGACTGAGGACAAGGCTTGGGGTAAAAGCTGTCAGCTCAATCTTTGCTATGCACTGACTTCAGGCTTTGTGAATAGATCACTGCATTTCTCTTAGCCTTAGCTGTCTTCTCTCTACAGTGAAGGTAATACTTGCACTACTTGCCATACAAATAGGAAGGAAAACATTTTGTACAACTATTTAAACACAAATTATTCTTGTATTATAATGAATTTGTTTCAAATATTTCACCTAAAGTTGCCTTATATAAAATCCTGAATGTGGGGTGTAATCAGTAGGTTTTTGCAGTATATACTTAATTATGTTTTACATTCAAAGAAATCACATTTTAGGGGTGCAACCTGTATTCACTTACAGTGGCCTGTTTTAGAAACAATACAATATTGCTAGAATACCTAAGTTTGCGTCTTCTACCAAAACGTGTTCTTTTCATGTATTCTTTCTCAGGCTCCTGAGTATCAATTCCATCATTCTCAAACAATCCATTGCTACTATCAATCTCACTTTTTATGACAGCTTTTTTGTTGTCCCAGTTTTATATTCTTATGTTTTGTTCTTCTCTATTTCATATTTCTCTTCATATTTAAAATATAAAACTTATTTAAAATTTTCTAAACTACATTGAACATCCCCAATTGATAGTCAAAAGATAGATTAAAATCTATCAATCACCAATTGAAAACATGCTCCAAATTTCTAATAAAATAACAAAATTAAAACAAAAAATTTCTAGATTTTATATTAATTTCCCTCTTGTGCTAGGGCTGAATCTCTCTCTCTCTCTCTCTCTCTCTCTCTCTCTCTCTCTCTCTCTCTCTCTCTCTCTCTTTCTTTCTCTCTTTCTCTCTTTCTGTCTCTCTCTCTCTGTTTCTGTGTGTGGATGTATGTGTGTGTGTGTGAGTGTGTAGGTGTCTCTCTCCATCTCTCTGTCTTTCTCTCTGTCTCTGTCTCTCTCTCTATGTCTCCAAAGTATAGCCAGCTAACATTTTCCTGATAGCTACCTGTGATTTTTATTTACTTCTTATTTCCTTCATATTCAGACATAGTAGGAATTTGGAAAGGTGAACTGAGGAAAGAGTTAAGGGAACTTGTAACTACATATCCTATCTTCATTAGTTTCTTTATCAAGAGACTCCAACATTTTTTTCTTTTTAAATCAATTTTCATTCCAAAATCACTTATTAAGCCTCATAAATGTTATTTGCTATAATAAAAGTGAAACAACATCTGACTTCAAGGAAGGCTGATATCATATGTGTACATAATCTGGAGAAATACAAAATAGATACAATGTAATAGCAATAGAAAAAAAAGAAGTATTAATAACTGAGAATATCAGAAAAGGCAACCTTTAAGGTGGCTTTCAGAAGATTGTATAAGGCATTCTGGAATGGAGCAGATTGCATTCTAGCTTGGGCAAAGGCATTGAGGGAGGAGATGGATAGGTAGCAGGCTAGTTTGATAGGAAAGAGTGCATGAAGGAAAAATATGAAAAAAAAAAAACCCAGCGTGGGTGGGAACACAATCTTGTATTGAATAATTGTTTGAATAACAAAAAAATCAATTTCCTGTTTTTTCTTTAAAGAAAGTTTGGGGATCAAATTGATTTTTTAAAAACTCCATCCTTCCTCTAAAATGCAACTACTCCTTGTTGGTATGGGAATGGATGGGAATACATCTTGTTTGGAGTTTGAAATGTCAGGCTGGAAAATTTGTATTTTTTCTTAAGAGTGATGTGAACCAAAGGGGGAATTTGTATCTCCAGGGAGATCCCTAGGCAAAATGTGTTTGTTTCCCAGACCAGTGATTTGAGCTGAGCTCCCTCTGCCAATGATGGACACCTGCTCTAAAATTTGCAGTTTTAGATAATTGCCTGAGGACACTGATTGGTTAAGGGATATGCCTAGGGTTAAACAGCTGGTATATATTAAAAGCAGGACTTGAACTTACATTTTCCTGACTCAGTCAGAGGTGAGCTTTTTGACACCTGGTTAAATAGGAAACATTTGTCTACTATGGCAGACATACCCAAAAGAGCCATTTCTCCTAATACTCTCACAATTCTCCATATACCAAGAGTCTATCAGGAACTTTAAAAGAATGATCTGATAAACCTAAGGTTTTGACAACCTATTGTAATACCAACAAGAAAAAGTTGCATTTTAGAGGAAAGATGAAGTTTTTAAAAAATCAATTTGAGCTCCAAACTTTCTTTAAAGAAAAATAGAAATTGATTTTTTTTGTTATTCTGAACTTAACAAACCTCAACAAACATAAGTATTTCTGTATACAAAAGATGGAAAAAAAGATTGTATATGAAAATTATCTCAGTACTGCAGAACTTAGATTTTTTTTTACCGTATAATTTCAAAATGTTAGTTCCAAAGCTGCTTACTTGTTTGTATCTCTCTTTATACTTGTTTTTCTGTTCTCTTTTGTGCACTAAAAGTGTTTCACTGATGTTCTCTATTTTCTTTTCAACATCTATCTTTTCACCAGCATCTCTCATTCTTACCAGTGTTAACAACAGCACCACTAGCTGAGTCTCTGACACCAGTTCTGTGATACAATGCTTGATAAATTACAAAATCTTCAAAATGGTCATATTTTTCTTTTTTTGGATTGAATTTCTTAGTTACAGACTTATTTGTTTTGGCTCAGACTAATCTGTGAAGATGCTACAGTCACCAATTCAGAGAAGGCAATGTAAGTTTCCTGGGTCTCTTGGGCAAAGATTTCCTGAGCTTGAATAGTATGTATCTGAAATTGCTGCTTCCTGATCATTAGAGCAGAGTGGCTATCACGTTCCCACACCATTAGCACAGATAGGCTTCTGTGCACACTCATCATTTGTCAACATCTTTTTTTCCCCTGCTACTTTGTCCATTTTCCTCATCTTTATTCCAAGTCATGGAGCACAAGTTATCCATTTTTATATTTACTGAGCAACCTCATTTTTCTAAACAATCTTGCATTTGACACTCCTTTTATTCTCCTCCTCTTTCTGCTCAAGTTCACTCTGCACCTCCATAATAAACCAGAGTGAGTCACAGGAAAGGCAAAGGAAAAATATGTCATGAAATCAAACATCAAAAAGCCACCTACTGTTTGAGGTACAACGTTAGTAAGTGAGTACATCTCTAAGTGCCTAGCAGCATCCTTGTTTTCCTTTCACTTCGTATATCTTTAATTTTCTCAACTTGACTGTTGTTCCCCAAATGGCAAGGCCATTTTGTAATTAGCTAGCCATGCTGTTGTTGTTCTTGTTAGCTCTATGGTGACTATTATGCATCAGACACTGTGCCAAATACTTTACAAATATGATCTTGTAAGAAATACTGAAAAGTTAGGTCTCTACAGAATGTTGCTAGTTTCAAGGTACTGTAAGAAAATAAGTACCACTGACCAATGAATTTTCAAAATGTGAGAAATTAAGGAAGATTCCGTTTCCACAGAACAATCAAGTTACAATCTCTCAAAACTCATGAGGAAACAAGGAAATGAGGAGCTAAGAAAGCACAACTGTACTCAGTCAGAAAGAGTATTATGGTTTTGAGAAATCCATAAACTTAAAAAAATAGTCCATGAAGCTCAAACTGGTTGGGGTCAATAATCTGACTTGACCAAATCTCTATTGTGCTAACTTAATAGGCTAATTGAATATTAAACAATATACCCTGTAAGAGGAATTTTCTGCCATTTTTGAACATGGGATGTATGACGAGGGGGGACATGCTTACACATATTTAGGGGGGAACATATAATGGATGTAGCAGAAAGATTGTAACTTGGAAGAGAATGGACTAGCTTCATCTCTGAAGGAAGGACTGAACCAAACTAACAAGTAACTAACTAACTAACTAACTAACTTCTCTTGCTTCTTTGCTCAGCACTCCTTCATCCTGAAAAGGAATGAGCTTTTGGCCAGGAACATTAAGACAATTCCTTAAGATTCTTCTTTAGTAAATTTTCCTCGATATCTAATTTTCAGTGTCAAGTGTATTTCTAACAATCTCATTTGATACTCACAGTAATCTTGGGAGATAGATGCTACTATTGTCCCCATTTTACAGTTAAATAAAGCTTCACCCAGATTCAGAAAAAAATTTATGGAATGCTGTTCTATGGTAATAAGAAGTCCAATGGAGAGATGGCTACAGCCAGATCAAGCCTGCCAACTAGGCACCTGACTGCTCCAGTTCCACTTTGGTTGGATTATCTACTTATGAGATACCTGTCTGGGTCAAAATGACCAAAATGAGTTATGTTTAGTAAACCTTCAAGATACGCTGTATGTATTATGTATTAAATTAACTATTTGATTCATTTTATTCAACAGCTGTTCTTGAAGTTGTTCATCTGGGTCCAAGAACAAACTGTGAAAAGTTTGACAAATGCCCATTCAGATAAGCCAGTCCTTCTCCCCTACCACAAACCTGGAAATATCCTGGCATCATTCTGTACTCAATCATAATAAGGAATCCAATTCTCTTCCTGCATTCTTGGTTGGAACTTCAGGAACTTTTTTTGGCTAACAGTGACAATGAACTCTAGCACGAAACATCGTGGAGTGATTCCTAGATGAGTAATAATCTTCTTGTGTTACAAAAAACATTACCTTATAACCTGGGAGAAATTTAGGTACAAGGAAAACCACACAAATGAAGCTTCCTGCAGTAAGCTTTCTTTCACTACCTCAACCCACACTAGTTTTTTTCCTATCTCTGAACTTATGTTTGTATTTCTAGTATGTACTAGAGCATTTAATTATGCTTTAATTTTTGCTTCTGTCTATATTGAGAGGCAATGGAAAATATATTGGTTTTCTCCTTCGAAGATTTATGCTTGCCTCCTGGTTCTGTCACTAGTTTAAGAAAAGTTGCTTCACATTTCTAAGCTTCAATTTCCTCATATGTTCAATGAGGATATTGGACTACATGATCCAGTAGGTCCCATCTAGGTCTAATGTTGTTCACTTTTTTTGGTACTGTCCCAACACTTCATAAGCCTCATTTGGAGTTTTCTTGGCAAAGATACTGGTTTAAACCCACGATCTTAGTTGAATTCCAAGCCCCTTGACAGTTGTTATGGAAAAAGTATGTCATTATGAGCATTAATTATAATATAACAAATTCTAATTTATGCAAAATATATAATTATAATAATAACAGCATGAAAACAAGAAGAATAATTTATTGATCTGTCCCTGTTTCCAAACTTGTTGCAGTCTTCCTATTGCCCACATGGACAGAGGGACTTAAGGGGACAAATTCTAACCCAGTGATTCTCCTTTTCACTGCTTTCAATTTTATTCCAAATGATAAAATGGAACTGGATCTATGAGAAACTCCAAGAGTCTCTGAACAAAGAAGTTTCACTATCTCTGTCTCCTCTAAAACAGACTACAGTAGAGCCCTCTGGACTCTAGGCTTATAAGCAACAGGATGTCAAAAGCCAAATTCACAGTGTGCTTTACAGAATAAATCTAGGGTAACTTTATGCTCTGAATTTGACTCTTCTATGGACCCAAGAAGGACTTTTAAGTAAGCCTTTTCTCTCTCACTATCTTGATTTTCCCATTAATAAAAGAAGGAGTCAACAAGAATGCTGACTGGCCGATTTTCTGGTAGTTGCAAGGAAGTATTCTTTGCAAAAGAAACAGTCATGACATACAAAGAAAAAACTTTTTGGAAAAGTCACAATAACCTTTTGATACTGTCATTTTGAAATATCCTTCAACTTTTGTCAGAGTAAAATCCCAAGTACCTAGTATGATGTTACCATGACAAATGTTAATATAACATTTCTAGGCTAAACACAATTTAAAAATCTTTACACTCTAGCATTGCATTTACAAATACCTAAATTTGAAATAATCAAAACAGTTGCAAAACTATTAGTTATCTCCCCCCTCCCCCTATTCTCACCCATGGTATCTTGATAAAAATAGCTGGGAGAGGAGTGTATGTCATTCCATAAGCCTGTCAGCAGGTGGTGTACTCATTTCCTACATTGGCTAGCTCCAGTAAATTACTGAGCAGCAAGCCAGTACTCCTGCCTTTAACAAATGTCATGCTACAATGGTGGCTAGTTTTTGCTATTACTATTGTATTTTGGTGAGTTAACTAGTACACTAAATTTCTAAATACAACAAAGTATAGGAAAAAAAGACTACTGGATCTGTATTCAAAAGATCTGGGTTTGTTCTCTTCTTGGCTGTTTAATTTTTATATGACCTCAAGCAAGTTTCTTCATTTCACTGAACCTCAATTTCCTTATTTGTAAAGTAAACAAGCTGGATTAAAGGGCTCTTCTAGCTCTAAAATTCTATGATAACCCTGCTTTATCCTTCAGAATAGGGTAAAAGTGACTTTTTGTGTAGGTTATTTGCAAATGTATTTTAATTGATAAAGGCATATGGAGGCTTATTCTAGACATTCTTCATCTAAAATACAACTATAGACTAAAGGCTCGGAGTATAGTGCTACTGACAGCTAGTGCTTCCTGGGAGGTGAGAAGTCTTCAAAACTTCAGTGCACAGGGAACAGTGGGAGTGGGAGAGGTTCATAGGTATTGCATCAGAATTAGACATGGGATGGTAGGAGAAAGTCCCTGAGTCCCCAGGCCTGTCAAGTGAGCTCTGATAGCTTTCTCCTTCTCACTTTTGAGGGAAAATATTATCTATAGGGACAACTTAATCTCAGCCAGCAAATAGGAATGAGAGAATAAGAAGCTAAAATGGATCTTTGATACCAAAATGTGTAAGTGGGAAAGGCTGTTAAGCTCTGTCTTCTGCAATCTGAATAGAACATAGAGCAGACACAGAAGAGAGAGACATTAACAGCCTCAAAAAGAGAATGTACAGTGGGGAGCCCTAGCCATTGTAGGCTGAGTGATTCAGACCATACCAGATGTTAGGAGGAGGTCTGCTCACTGTCTGGCACGGTTATTTTCTAAGGGCTCAGATACAAGACTTTTTGCTTTCCCTGACATAGTAAGCCTGTTCATTCTTTAAGCTTTGTGAATTTATGTGCTTATAAGAGCTGTTGTGGCTGTTGATCAACAGGAATAAATTTGTAAGTGATATACTTCTATAGCTTCTTCACCTTTTCTTTTCATAGACCCCAATCATTCATTCATATTTTCTTCCTTCCTTCCTCCCTCCCTACATCCCTTCCTCTTTTCTTTCCTTCTTTTCTCTTTCTCTCTTTTTCTTTCTTTCTCTTTCTCTTTCTTTCTTTTTCTTTTCCTTTCCTTTCTTTCTTTCTTTTCCTTTCCTTCCTTTCCTTCCTTCCTTCCTTCCTTCCTTCCTTCCTTCCTTCCTTCCTTCCTTCCTTCCTTCCTTCCTTCCTTCCTTCCTTCCTAATTTACTATTCCATCAAAAGTGCATTTCCTCCTCAATTTACACTCAGCCTTTCAGGCTCAGTTATTATTGATTATAAATTTTAAATTTGTGCTTGTTAGAATATTGTATTCAATTATTGTTCTATAAGAAACAATCAACAGGATGATTTCGGAGAGGCCTGGAGAGACTTACACGAACTGATGCTAAGTGAAATGAGCAGAACCAAGAGGACATTGTACATTGTAACAAGATTATGTGATGATCAATTCTGATGGACGTGACTCTTTTGAACAATGAGATGATTCAGGCCACTTGCAATGATCTTGTGATAAAGAAAGCCATCTATACCCAGAAAGAGGACTGTGGGAACAGAGTGATCACAACATAGCATTTTCATTCTTTTTGTTGTTGTTTGCTTGAATTTTACTTTCTTTCTCCTTTTTTCCTTTTTGATTTGATTTTTCTTGTGCAGAATGATAATTGTATAAATATGTATGCATATATTGGATTTAACATATATTTTATCATGTTTAACATATATTGGATTAGTTGAAAGGGGAAAATTGGAACACAAGATTTTGCAAGGATTAATGTTGAAAAATTATCCATGTATATGTTTTGAAAATAAAAAGCTTTAATTAAAAAAAAGAATACTGTATTCCAATATTTTCTCTTATTTAAAGTAGTAACTACTATGTTTTGTGTAATACTGTCTAGTTCCTTAGTATTTTATCTTTTTTCTTTCTGGTTGCTTGTGAAATATTTTCTTTGACTTGAAAGCTCTAGATTTTGCCTATGATATTTCTGGAGGCTTTCAAATGGAAGTGTCTTTCAAAAGATGTTCAAGTATATTCTTTCTCTTTTCACTTTGCCCTGCAATTCTAAGAAATCTCAGCAATTTTCATTTACATCTTAACATATGGTATCTAATCTTTTTTTAAAAATTGACCAATGTTTTCAGAGAGTCTGATGATCCTTAAATTATCTCTTTTTCACTTGTTTTCTATGTTGATTGTTTTTGTAAATAGATACCACATTTTCTCCTATTTGTTCGGTGTTTTGGCTTTGATCTAATTCTTGTCTCATGGGTTCGTTGAGTTCTGTTTGATCTTTTATAATTTTCAGGGATTTCATTAAATAATTAAATAAGGTTTTCAATTTTCTGTTCTAACCTATTTATTCTTCATTTAGGTCTTTCTTCCAACCCTTTTATTTTATTTATATTTTTAAATTGCTTTTCAAAAGCCAACCTCTTGCTTAATTTCTTCCAGCTACTTTTGTATGCCTTGTTGCCAAGAAATTTTTTTTTTCCTCACTGAAGCTCTCTTTGCAGTTGTGGCGGAGTTATTTTCTTCTTATTGGCATATTTCATGAACATTTATTGATCCATAATAGTTTTATAGTGGAATGTATCTTCTTTTGTTTGCTTATCCAGCCTAATATCCTGAATTGGGGTTTTGTTTCAGGGCCAGCCAGGCTCTGTACCCTCCTGTACAGATATTGGATATAATATATAATTAGATAAACTGGATATAATGTTCAGATTCTGTTTGGCACTTACCTCTATTACTTAGACTCTTTTCATTGACTTCCTGGTGTATCTGACCTTTGAGTTGTTTATAAGTTTCAGTCCCCACACAAAAATTCTGGGTTCAAAGTATTCGAACTCTACAATTCCTTAGGTTAGATTGCTGACTTCTAAACTCATATGGGATGGACAGATTACTTTTAGTTACTGTAAACAAAGTATGTCTATGGGCAGATTGCTACAGGTTTCTGACTCCCCATCTAACAATTCTAGACTTCCTGGCTCTAAGATACAGAATAATAAAGGTATATCTTATTTTATTGTGCTTTGCTGATAATGAGCTTTTTTTTAAACAAATTAAAGGTTTGTAGTAAAATTGCATCAAGGGAATGTATTAGCACCATTTCCCAAATACTATGTGCTCACATCATGTCTCTGTCACATTTTGATAATTCTCACAATATTTCAAACTTTTTCTTTCTATTTTTTTTTCATTTTTTTTTTTCTGTGAGGCACCTGAGGTTAAGTGACTTACTTGTCCAGGGTTATATGACTAGTAAATGTTGAATATCTGAGAATGGATTTGAACTCAAGTCTTCCTGAGTCAAGGACCAGTGCTTTATCTATTGCACCATCTAGTTGCCCCCTCCCAAATCTTTTCATTTTAATTATAACTCTTGTGGTGATCTGTGATCAGCGATCTTTGATGTTATTATTGTAATTGTTTTGGACAACCATATAAAAAGGTGAACTTGACCAATAAATGTATATGTTCTGATGGCTTCATTAACCATCTATTCCCTGTTTTTCTCCCTCTTCTCTAGCCTCCCTAGTCATTGAAACACAACAGTATTGAAATTAAGTCAAGTAATAACTCTACAATGGCCTCTAAATATTCAACTGAAGAAAGAACCAATCTATGCTGCAAACTTCATTGTTGGTGCAGCCATGCCAACTTTCAATAACACCATCCTAATCAATCAGCAGCCATCAACATCAAGGCGACACCCTTTGCCAACAAAAAGATTAGGATATGTTGAAGGTTCAAATGATGTTTAGCATTTTTTCAATAAAATATTTTTAATTAGGGTGCTTATGTTGGGGTTTTAGACATAATACTACTTACTACCCACTGAATAGACTACAATATAATGTAAATATAGTTTTTTATATGTACTAGGAAACAGAAAAATTAATATGACTTGCTTTATTGCAATATTTGCTTTATTGTGGTGGTATGAAATCGAACTTGCAATTATCTACAAGGTACGCCTGTACAGTGTTCAGAAACACTTGAAATATAGAGTACTATAGACTTCAGAAACTCCTGAGTCCTTCATATTCTGGCCCCAGGGGTTGTAACAATTAAAAAATAATCTGATATTGTCCCTAAAGCTAGGGTCAGAATGCTCTAAGTTTCAGAACTCACTGGAGTTTCCTGATCTACTCATTCCAGGCTTCTTGCTCCTTAGGTACAATTCCCCTGGAGTATTACTTGTCCAATCTCTAATAGTGTTCTGACTTGCTTATCTTAATTCACACTGGTCTCCCTGATTGGGGGTGAGTGGGGGATCAGCTGGGTAATTCAATCACTAAATAATTATACTGAAGTCACTTAATTTCTTTTACCTTCAGGTATTCACCTGCAAAATGGGGATGTGTGTGGAAATAGCACCTATCTCACAGGGTTTTTGTGATTATCAAATGCGAAAACCTGGATAAAATGTTTTTCAAACCTTTACATTTTGTATTAATGCTGTATAAATGGTTACTATTACTGCCACCATTATCCCTATTGTCACTATCACCATTCACCACCACCACTGCTATCATTAGCTATCACTAACCACTACTACCACCACCATTACTACTACTACTATTACTACTACTACTACTACTACTACTACTACTACTACTACTACTACTACTACTACTACTGCTACAATTACTATTACTACCACCATCACCACCGCCACTACTAGTTTCCTAGGCTTCAAGCTTTCTTTTACACAGTCCTAGATAGGATGAAAGTTCTTATTGTAGTTTCTCTTTACATTTCTTGATCATTTTTGATCTGGTGATATTTTTATCAAGTTACAAGATAATATGTGGGAAAGCTGGGCTCCTCTGTGACTTTTCACATTACCATCTTAACTCTTAATAATGGGAATAGTTAGTCTCAGTGTCCTGAGAATTTCTTGAAAATTGTACCCATCTTTCCAAAGAAATCTTTTTTTATTATATATATATATATATATATATATATATATATATATATATATTTTTTTTTTTATAATATTATCCCTTGTATTCATTTTTCCAAATTACCCCCCTCCCTGTATTCCCTCCCCCCGATGACAGGCAATCCCATACATTTTACATGTGTTACAATATAGTCTAGGTACAATACATGTGTATGAATATCATTTTCTTGTTGCACAATAAACATTAGAATCCGAAGGTACATGCAACCTGGGCAGACAGATATTAGTGCTAACAATTTACATTCACTTCCCAGTGTTTCTTCTCTGGGTGTAGCTACCTCTGTCCATCATTGATCAACTGGAAGTGAGTTGGATCTTCTTTATGTTGAAGATTTCCACTTCCATCAGAATACATCCTCATACAGTATTGTTGTTGAAGTGTACAGTGATCTTCTGGTTCTGCTCATTTCACTCAGCATCAGTGTCCCAGTTTTCCCACAGCCCCTCCAACATTTATCATTATTTGTTCCTGTCATCTTAGCCAATCTGACAGGTGTGTAGTGGTATCTCAGAGTGGTCTTAATTTGCATTTCTCTGATCAGTAGTGATTTGGAACACTCTTTCATGTGAGTGGATATAGTTTCAATTTCTTCCTCTGAGAATTGTCTGTTCATATCCTTTGACCATTTATCAATTGGAGAATGGTTCGGTTTCTTATAAATTATGGTCAGTTCTCTATATATTTTGGAAATGAGACCTCCAAAGAAATCTTTACATTCCATAGTCAAGAAAATAGAAAGCATGTACATGTAAAGAGGTAAAAGTGCAGGAAGGTGGGTGGGATGGGAAGGGAAAGTGGCCACAGAAAAAAATGGAAAGGATTTTTTAAAAATTGGTATTCTTGGTTTTGGTCACTTTGGATAAGTGTTCTTAAAAATACTTTTAGTGTGGCAATCTATCCCTTCATTCTTTCTTGAACATCTGGCTTCTTTACCAAAATGCAAATTAAGCAGCAGACAAAGAAAAATATAAAGAATCTTTGCATCTCATTTCTATTCCTTTTCATTTGGTTTTCATAGGAAATTGTGTTTCTGAACTTCCTAACAATTTGAGCTATCCAATAGCAGAAAGAGCCATCTCATTTGCTCATGAGCTCTTCGTGACAGAAAAGTATTAGGAATACAGGAACGATGACCAGCTATCAGGGATGCTGCAAAAGGGATCTCTGCATAGAAAAGAAAGTTGGATGCATGGACCTCAAGGGCATTTTCGACCCCAGATTTCTATCATTTATAGAGGTAAGGGCTCTAAGAAGTTATACAGATTTGATATGAAAAGAGAATTAGTAGATATGAATAAAGCCAATGGAATATGTGTGTAGGCCAAATATGAGTTTTGAAAGCTATTTATTCAATCCAGGCATAGAATACCTTCTGGTTTCTACTTCCTAAATTCAATATTAAAAATGAGATTCATTTATGTTCAATAATGTCTTTAGGCAACATCTAAGATATCATTTAAGAGTATTAACTCCTATCAAACAAGGAATAAAACTTTCCAATAAATGTCTGGCCATATTTTTAAGCTTCATTGATGCCATTTGATTTTATATTAGTCATTTTTTGAAAACTACCTTCCCCCAACTCCAGAACTGACCCCTGCCTTTTAACAAAGGAAAAATAGTTTAGCAAAAACAGTGACTACTTTTCACAATGTATACAACATCCTGCTCCTTCAGCCTCTTGTCACTTAAAAAGTGGGAGCTATGTTTCATAATTTGCCTTCTGGAACAAAGATTGATCATTTTAATTTCTCAGATGTCAGTTTCCTTTTTTCGACCTCTTCATTCATATTACTGCGGTTGTTACCTCATTCTCCAACAATTCATAAGGGGCTCCCCATAGTTTTCTGAATTCTTTCTGCCTTAGGACACAATTATATTCCATTATGTTCCCGTGCCAGTTTGCTTCTGTACTGTAACTGATGGGTAGCCACTTCATCTCTGGTTTCCTGCCACTGCAAAAAGTACTGATGTAAATATTTGGGTATATAAGAGACATCTCTGTTTTCATCTTTAGCCTCCTTGGCGCATATGACTCACAATGAGATCAAAGTTACAAATTGTTTTCCAATCAATTGGAATTATTTACAGCTCAACCAGCAGTGCATATAGGGGCTGCTAGGCGGCACCATAGTGCCCAGAGTATTAGACCTGGAATCAGGAAAACTTAACTTTCTAAGTTCAAATCTGGCCTCAGATAACTTAGTTATGGGATTCAGGACAAGTCACTTAGCCCAGTTTGCCTTAGTTTCTTCATCTATAAATGAGCTGGAGAAGGAAATGGCAAACAATTCCAGGATTTTTGCCAAGAAAACCACAAATGAGGTCACAAAGAATCTGAAAAATTTCATAGAACACTTTCAACAATGACTGCTTGCTTCCTTTGTCATTTTTGCCAATATGCTGTGTTTAAATCTCTTATTATTAATGGTTAAGATTAATCTCTTATTTTTAATTATTAATTTTCCACATACTTGTTACTAGTTTTCTATTCTTTTGAAAACCAGTTAACACCTTTTGTCCATTTAACTATTGGAAGTTGGCTTTAATAGACTCCATATATTTCATGATACACAAACATGTCACACTTCCCCAAAATACTATTCAATGGTGGTGACCTCTTATTATTTACTTATATCTGCATTATCCAAGCCTCTCATTTTAGAGATGAGGAAACATCTGAGAGACATCAAATAACTTGTCCAAGTGACCACAATCACTAAATGTCAAAATCCAGATTAAAAATGGTATTTTCTCTTCAACAACGATACTGTATGAGGATGTATTCTGATGGAAGTGGATATCTTCAACATAGAGAAGAGCTAATTCAGTTCCAATTGATCAATGATGGACAGAATCACCCAGAAAAGAAACACTGGGAAAGGAGTGTGAATTGTTTACACTTTTGTTTTTCTTCCCAGGTTATTTTTACCTTCTGAATCCATTTCTTCTTGTGCAACAAGAGAACTGTTTAATTCTACACACATATATTGTATCTAGGATATACTATAACATATTTAACATGTATGAGACTGCCTGCCATCTAGGGAAGGGGGTGGAGGGAGGAAAGGGAAAAGTCAGAACAGAAGTAAGTGTAAGGGATAATGTTGTAAAAAATTACCAAGGCATATGTTCTGTCAATAAAAAGTTATATAATGTCAAGTTCCTGTCGTCTTTTCAATTTTAATCCTTCTCTGGGAGGAGATCTCTTTTCTGTATAATCTTTTCCTCTGTGAGCAGAGGAAATCTCTGTAATCCTAATGTAATCCTAACATAATAATAAAAAAATTTTAAAAACAGTGTTTTCTGATTTCAAACCCAGTGCTCTGAAATGAGGCAATATCACCTGATGGAAAAAAAATGCTTGATTTGGAAATACAGGACTTGTTTTCAAATCCCAATCCTACCATCAAATACCATGGGCAAATCACATAAGCTCTTTGGGTCACAATTCACTACTTAGTTGCATCAGATATTTCTGAAGTTCTTTTCAACTCTAAATCTATCATAGAGATCCTTTTTCTCCTAAGCCAAATGTGGGAGGTGAAACGGATGTTAGAAATGATCATAGATATAGATCATAGATATGACAGAGAGCTAAATCCCCCCACAGCCTATAAGTTATGAATTTTTGTTTTTTCTCGTTGTTTTTATATTGCAGATACAATAAGATTTTATTTTATAATGCAAAAATAAAATTCTTAGCTCAGGGGTCATACCGAAACAGTCAGTGGGCAGTCCATAGTTTGCTGACCCATAATCTAGTCTAAACTTCTCGTTTCTACAGATGAGAAAAATAAGACCCCATGAAGTGATCAAGATCACATAAAAGAGTTGTGACAAAGTTAGTAGTCAAAACTAGGGTGTCTGACTTCTAATCTAGTGGTTTTTCTTTCACATTATACTTGTTGCTGTTCAGTCATTGTGACCCTGTTTAGGTTTTTTTTGTTATTTTGGAAGAGTGGTTTGCCTTTTACTTCTTCAACTCATTTTTTAGATGAGGAAACTGAGGTTCATGGACACACAACTGGTAAGTATCCTTGGCTGGTCTTGCACTTAGGTCTTACTGACTCCAAATCTGCACCTCTATCCACTACACCTTTTAACTGCGTTTTATACTAAGCTACCACTCTCAAGTCTTCCCTGTGGATTTATAGCTCTTATGGATGGAGTGGAAGGAAATTCAACATTCCTTAGGGAGCCTCAGCTGCCAGCCTTCTTTACTCTCTGCTGGGGGGAATGGGTGGAGATATTTCTTCCTCATATGGAATGTATTTGGTGCATAATTAATCAAAGGCATCAGATTTCAGGAAAGTCATATTTCTTTCAATTTGGTCCACTTCACTCTTAACCCCACTGGCAGGCTGACAGCTTTGCATTTTCAAATCTTAACAAGTGGGCTGAACTGGTGAACAGGCTTTTAATTAAAATTTGCCTTTCTATACATGTGTTGCCCTGCCATTTACATCGTAATTTTCAGGTCACACATGCATATTAGCACTACCTTTCAGCTGTTAGCAGCAGCCCAATTGGTACACTGCCAGAGTCCTTGGAAAGTGGTGGGTCCTGCTGACAATCTGTATGCTTTCCCCTCCACTTTTGCATAATAAACATCGGACAGTGAATGTTCCTTGGAAATGGCTGGACTAAATGATCACACCTTCAGATGTTACCGTAGAAATAATAGCACACTCTTAGCACGAGATGTAAACCTGGCAGAAGTTATACCCCTGAAACTTTTTAAAAATTCAAAAATAGCAGAAGAGAAACTTTCTTGAAAAGAAAAATGGAACTGAAAACAGACTTGAGAAAGTAGAAAGTAGAAAGACACTTTGGGGGTACAATCAACCTTTCCAAAAAAGTTGGCCTTTATTTGTCAGGAGGTTAAAGCCAGGTGACAGATTTGTTCTCAAAAAAGCCAGAGCATGTGGAAATTGCAAATAAATAAATATTTTAAGAATCCTCCACAAGCTCTAGGATGAAGAGAATGGTCTATTACTGTGGTAACCCAAAGCCATACCTAACCAGAGAGAAGACATAATGAAGAGACCAACAGATTTCCTGTCTACAGTTTAGTTAACATATTCTGGCTCGAGGAATAAAAAAGGGATTATGCTATACGGCACTTTCCACCTACACGAATCATCTTATTTTTCTGGGTCTGTTTTTCATATCCAAGGAACTGAGTCAGGACTGGACTAAATTGTCCCCAAGATCCCTAAGATAGTGTACTTCCTTTTTCTCACTAATATTCAATCAATTCAATTTTTATTAAACACTTAACTATATATGCCGTGGTAGGCAATGAAAAAAAGAAATAGATATATCAGATACTGTCCATGACCTCAAGGAGCTTATAATTGAGAAAGACATGACATATACATGAATAACTATAATACAATATAAACTACCGTTGGCTAGTTGATTGTTGTCCTTCGTTCTTGAAGACGACCAAAAATAAATTTGGTGAGCAGATAAGAGCTAGAAGTACTATCCAAAGTCTGAGGAAGAAAAGATAGTTTCTAATTAGGAAGAAGGGAATGATACAAAAGAGGAAGCATAAAAAGAGGCAGATCTTGAGACATGATTAGGATTTCAACAGGATGAGATACAGTAAGAGGAGAATACATCATAGATATAAGGAATTATTTATGTGAAGATCTGGAAGAGAAAAGGTTTACGATTGCAAGGTTTTTAGTTTGACTAAAGTATGTAGAATAAGTTTACAAGAAACAGGGTATGGAGAGAAGGCTATGTAAGATAAGTCTACAAAAGTAGGGTGCTACCAGATGTGTGTGTGAGTGTGTAGGTAGGTAGTAGTAGTCTTGACTGTAAAGTTATGGACTTTGAATTTATTTAAAACATCCACTGAACTGTTGTGAAGAAAAAAGTGACACATGAAAATTATCTTTTTTGCATAAAGAATATTAATCTGTCAGAGATGTCACAGAATTATAGAGCTACAAGAAACCTTGCAAAGATGGTTATTCTTTTCCCTGTCATCTTCAGACAAGACCATACCTGAACCATCCTGCACTAAAACAGGGTTGAAATTTTCCCATTTTATTGGAATCAAAAGCTTAATATTGCTAGTCAGATATCCCTGAAGTTTATAGGCAAGTTAATGACTTCCTCCCTTGTTCTAACAAACCTTGCTTAGAGTTGGGCCATCCTAATGGCATTCACATAATCCTCACTCTCACCCACACACCTCTGAGACATCTTAAGACATGGTGACTGATTAGTGGGCTCTTTCCTGACTTTCCCCAGATCTTTCCCCTAGTGAAAAGATGTGTCCAAAGCCCCAAAGTGCTTTCTTCAAGAAACCACCATATATGCTGGTCCTCAAGGGAGTTTGTTTGACCTTGCGATCCAAATGATTGAGAAAAAAACATGACTGTAGTATTTATTCAGCTCTTATTTCCCATCAAAACACCTGGGTATTGAGATGGGAATTTCAATCTCTGCCAGGAATGGGACAGAACTGCATGTTCCAGGATCTTATTAATCTCATTTCCTGGGGGAAAATAATAAAAGCTCTTAATGGTCTTGTGAAAAGGGAGTCAGAAAGTGGTGGATTAGGAAGAGGAGGGTGTGTCTAGATTCAATTCAGTTATATTATTTTTACTTAACGCTTATTACCACAAAGTATATCAATCTACAGATGAATATTATCACTCTGCTTCTTTAGAATGTAAGCTCTTGGAGGGCAGAGACTGCCATTCTTGATATCCTAGAGCTTAGTACAAGGCCTAGTACACATAGTTTGCTTCCTGTTTTTCATAGTTGCTTTTTATTTTTCAACATTTGTTTTCATAAGACTTGATTTCTAATTTTTTTCTCCTTCCCTTTCTCCAAGTTTCCTTCCCTGTCCCCAAGACAGCAAGCAATCTTATATAGGTTAGATGTCTTATAGTTGTTTTAAGGACATTCAGTCCTTAGGTTAGTATTATATATAAGTCCAAATTTTACAACAAGATACTGTAAACACCCCACAAAAGAAAAAAGAAAATAATCATAGTTCTTCTTTGATATGGAGAGAGCCAAAAATTTTATATAGATTTTCCAGATTATAGGAGCACCATGTCCCTAACCCTTAATCACAATATGGAAGGAATCACTATATTGTTAACTGGGTGAAATATATCTTCAAAATGCCATAGCTCTCGAGTGGCACAAAAGAGACCAGTTGGGTTATTAGCTAGCAGTGTATAATCCCCTTCCTTGCAGTAAGACACCATATGACACCTTTTGATCAAAGCTCTCAACTCAGACCACCTCCCCCATCCCCATCCCCATCCCTGCTATGGAAAGTACCATCTGCATCTGCTTTCTGCACTTGGAAACAATTTTGCTCTTCAGTAAATATTAGCCTCTAGAATCATTCCTTCAGTTGTCAGCCAGAACATAGAAATTAAAGGACTCAATTTTTATGCAGGTGTCATACAAACAACCAAACCCACCTCTCAGGCATCACTGATTTTGACATTAAATCTAAATGTTAAGTCAAACAGGCCAAGCGAGCTCAAAAGAGCTTTTGTAAAGTATAAGAAAAGTGTATGTCATATGAAAATGATTAGAATTTAGATTCTGTTTTTAAGCTCCTGACCTTTCTAACAACTCCAGAGATCATCCTTAATTATCATAAGGCCACCATGGAGCAATGGCTAGAGATGCAGCGTGGTGCTGAACTTGAAATCCAAAGAGGCTGAGTTCAAAGCAAAGAGCAAGATACTGGACTTTATGCCTCAGTTTCCTCACAGGCAAATTGGAAGTAATAATGTACATTGTAAGATGATAGCACTGATCTCAACCCTCATCATAACTCAGCATAATGAATTTTTTTTGTTGGTTTGTTTGGTTTTTTTGGTTTTGTGTGTGTGTGGAATTTGAAACCAGTGGAATCAATGGGCTAAAAAAATAGTTTATGAATGGTATTATGCTGCAGAAAATTTGAAAATGAAGAATTCAGAGAAACTTGGGAGAATGTGTATGAATCGTACAGAATAAAATGAGCAGAACTGGGAGAACAATTTATATGATAACCGCAATAATGTGGAGTAAACCTCTGCCAATCATGGCTTCAAAAGATAAAGATTGCTTCCTTCATCTTGGTAGGAGAGAGAGAGGAAGGAAGGAAGGGAAGGAAGGGAAGGAAGGAAGGAAGGAAGGAAGGAAGGAAGGAAGGAAGGAAGGAAGGAAGGAAGGAAGGAAGGAAGGAAGGAAGGAAGGAAGGAAGGGAAGGAAGGAAGGAAGGGAAGGAAGGAAGGAAGGAAGGAAGGAAGGAAGGAAGGAAGGAAGGAAGGAAGGAAGGAAGGGAAGGAAGGGAAGGAAGGAAGGAAGGGAGGGAAGGAAGGAAGGGAGGGAAGGAAGGAAGGAAGGAAGGAAGGGAAGGAAGGAAGGAAGGGAAGGAAGGAAGGAAGGGAAGGAAGGGAAGGAAGGAAGTAAGGAAGGAAGGAAGGAAGGAAGGAAGGAAGGGAAGGAAGGAAGGAAGGGAAGGAAGGAAGGAAGGGAAGGAAGGAAGGAAGGAAGGAAGGAAGGAAGGAAGGAAGGAAGGAAGGAAGGAAGGGAAGGAAGGAAGGGAAGGAAGGAAGGAAGGGAAGGAAGGAAGGGAAGGAAGGAAGGAAGGGAAGGAAGGAAGGGAAGGAAGGAAGGAAGGAAGGGAAGGAAGGAAGGGAAGGAGGGAAGGAAGGGAAAGAAGGAGGGAAGGGAAGGAGGGAAGGAAGGGAAAGAAGGAGGGAAGGGAAGGAGGGAAGGAAGGAAGGAAGGGAGGGAAGGGAAGGAGGGAAGGAAGGAAGGAAGGGAAGGAAGGAAGGAAGGAAGGGAAGGAAGGAAGGGAAGGAGGGAAGGAAGGGAAGGAAGGGAAGGAGGGAAGGAGGGAAGGAAGGGAAGGAGGGAAGGAAGGGAGGGAGGGAAGGAAGGGAAGAAAGGAAGGAAGGAAGGGAGGGAAGGAAGGAAGGGAGGGAGGGAAGGAAGGAAGGAGGGAGGGAGGGAAGGGAGGGAGGGAAGGAAGGAAGGAGGGAGGGAGGGAAGGGAAGGAAAAGAGGAAAGGAGGAAATCAGAGAGAGAAAAGGACATTCCTTTCACTTCAAAGACCTACATTGGCTTACTTTTGATTGGCTACTGAATAAACATTTCGATGCTGCCCTATCTTTTTCAATATTTTCCTACTTTCCCTTCCCCTTATCACCAGTTCAGTTCTTATGGATCATGACTAAAAGAAAGATCTCAGACAATCCTCTTCACTTTTTTTTTATGAAGGTAGTATGTAACAGAGCTGAAATTAAAACCCAGATCCTGTGATGTCAAATACCATATTTCCATTGCACTCTGCTATCTTGTAAATGGAATTCCAATAACCCCACCTCAAGGAATCTCTCCCTTTCCAGATTCCTTGAGTATAGCATTGTGTCCTTCCTATCCACCCCCATTTCATAGAGCATTTTATTGTGTACATGCTTTCCTGTTAGAGACTGAGGGGCATTAGGGAGGAAGGGAAGAGCAAAGAACATCTAGGTTCCAGGTTGACTTCTGATACATGAGTATAGAATTCTGGGGAAGTCATTTAGTAATGTCAGTGCCACAAGCAGTCATCATTGACTCTAACTTGAAGAACAGAAAGCGTTTGTTCATTTAGAACACAAAATCACATGTCTGAAGCCTCTGCTCTCCCCAAATTATTTCTTATGAATTATTGTTCATTATCGTCATCTATATATGTGTCAATCCCCTAAAGGTGGTAAACTCTGTGGAGACAAGCACTGTATTTTATCTAAACTTCACATCTCCCCCACAGTGCTCTTTGTACAATAGACATTTTAAACTATCAGTTGACTTGAGCTGTAGCAGAATCTCTAGAGGCTGACTATTTCAAGTGACTTGCTTCTGCTGCTACTACCTTTGCCCAGCAACACCAGCAACAGAACACAAGCAGAAACCATGAAGGAATGTCTACTCTGAAGCTTTCATGGAAAGCTAAATGATAATTGGTGATTACCAATAGATTTCCATGTTCTTTGCTATCTTAAAACAGCCCTCTAACACTCTAAGTTGTAGAGAATGTTCAGATGATCTGCACTGGTGGAGGCTGGTCCTGCTTCAGTAATCCCTGTATCATTGAGATTTCAGGTTCAGGTCCTTGGAAGCCTCCTGGATCAAGAGTGGGCTCCATGAAAGCATGAACAAGAGCGAACCAGGAAGCCCCTTGAAGGGTGAGTGCCTAGGGGACTATAGGGGAGGTATCCAAGGCAAAGGATCCAAGGAAAAAGAGGACCTCACTCCAAATCCAGGCTTTGCCCCTTGTTTTGGCAAATAACCTCTTTAGTTCTGTTTCTCATATGAGAGATAAAAGAGACTGGACTTGGTGACTTCTAAGTTTCTTACAGCTTTGATCTTATGTACCCAAAAGTAGAAAATTCCTAGCCCCTCCTTCTCTTAAGGAGATCATTATTTAATATGGAACAAGTGAGCCTAAGATTCTAGAGAATGGATCCATTCCAGACACTGAAGTTCTTTCCTTCTCCCTTTCCTAGGCTTGTCCTCTCCTTTCCCATTCATTCCATCTTGGCAGCTGTTTATTGTGTAACTGAAACTTTTTGTTTGGTTTTTAATTCAGAAGAAATTCCAGTAACTAAGTTCTTGCTGCTTAATAGTTTTCTTCTTTTTTTAATCCCTAGTTCTGCTCCCAGGAATCCAGCTTTTCCCCTGGGATTGAGTGTTCACAGAGGATTTATTTTCTCCTCCTTCTCCCATCTCTGACACATGGTCCTTTTGAAAACCCACTCTCTGCCTGAGAAATCTCAAACATCTGAACTAGATGGGCAACTCACGCATCCCAGAATGCAGGGCACTTCCTGGACTGAACTGTGGGCCAGGGACAGGGGAAGTACAAAGAGTGTTCATATTGCACTGTGAAAGCCAAGGAAGTTAAGATATGCTGAAAGATTTGCTTGGCTGTTCTCTCTTGTCTAGTCTACTGCTCATTCTCAGTAAGCCAGATGGGAGTCCAAGCTTTGGAATCTGCAATCACTCAAGTCTATCTATCTTATTATTATTTTAAAAGTCTATCTAACTTAGACAAATGTACTTCCAGAGTTATTTCCACCTTTACTCCCGCAGCTCATATTTGTTATTGCCTTTCAAAGAGCATGGTGGGTAAACTAGAAGGAATTTATTATTTCACTGTGACCCCCTTAAGACATCTAACAATCAGAGCTGGATTCATTTAGGAACTTGTTTATTTGAGTATAGGGAGCAGAAAGGTAACTCTGGAATCCAGTGCAGGCAAAAAATTAGGAATATTTTCATCCGAGGCAAAAACAGTTGGGGAAGTGGAAAGAGAGGACAATAGTAGGTAAGGTAAGGGATACCACTGCACTAAGAAAGGTGTGTGTGTGGATAGGGCCATGGTTTCCATGGGTCTAGTGGTGACCATGGTGAGGGACCCTGCCAGGGAATAAGTTTATATCCTCACACCATTGCAGACATGTTAACATTATGGGGCAAAGTCCTATTTATCCTGGGCTAGTAATAACTGTCCAATTACCTTTTTTTGTGAAATGTTTACTCAGGTCTATAGTTCCAGATAATTACCGAAACACTTTATGCTTCTCTAAAATAAAGTTTCCCAGAAATGCTGAACAAAAAAACAAAACCTTTAAAATAGTTTGTGGATGAAGATGGCCAAGGTTTGAGGGAAGACAAGATTCTCTAGGGAGCCCGGCCACCCACAGATTCCAGACCTCACTAGATCCATGCCCTGTTCTCTGCAGCTGGGACTACTTTCTGAGGGTAGCGCCTGAGACAATAGAAGTTTGAACAAGCTTCACCTGCTCTTGGCAGCTCATTCGGAAGGCCCATGTACTTGTCACACCAACAGAAACAGTTGAACAACTGAACTGAGCTCACTCTTATTTGCCCTCAGGCAGACTCATCCATAGGGCACTATTCTCTCCTGTGACATCACTCTGTCGAGATATGGTCATGATTAAACCTATTAGATAATAGTTAATGACAGGCAAACCTCAAAAATATGGGAGGGAAGGCAGGGTTGACCCTTTGCTTTCTCCCAGGAGTTTGTCTGGAACTCTGGGGCTGCCAGTCAATCAATCAAAGGGTATTTCATATTAAACCTTCCCTTTGTGGAAGGCACAGTGGTGATCACTGAGATACAACCCCTGCTCTCTAATTCCTCCACAAAATAAACATGAAAATAACTAGGTACAGACAGTTCTCTTTTTACATAAGTGTCTGCAGACCTCTATGTAAAGTGATTTTTATATAGTAACAAATTTACCACTATCTACTACCACTATCATCTAAGACTATATAACAAAAGCTAATAGACACACACACACACCACACCCACACACCACACACATATATATGTGTATATATATATATATATATATATATATATATATATATATATATAGATATATGTATAACAGGCATACATAGAAAAATACCTTTATATAAATTATAAAGTGTACTAAAATTTAGACATATTAAATACCATGATAATAAAAAAATATGAAAAGAAAGGAAAAGTTGATAACAAAGTATGTATAGCACTATACAGAAAAGTAAAACATAGATTGCAGATTTCTTTCAGAATTTTTTTATGTAAAATCAAATTTGCATAATGCAGATTTACACAAAATGAGAATTATCTGTACATATTATATATGGGGAGAAAGAATGAGGAGGAAGGAATGGACTGATTGAAAAGGACATACAGACAGAGAAACACACACAGAGAGGGAGAGAGAAAGAGAAAGAGAAACAGAGAAACAGACAGAGACAGAGACACACACAGAGAGACAGAGAAACAGAGAAAGTGAGAGTGTAATCTTAAAGGGGAAAGCAACAGAATGCAAAATAAAAAAAAAATCTCTTATACTTCATATTTTTAAAAAGCTTTTTATTTTCAAAACATATGCACAGATAATTTTTCAACATTGACTCCTACATAGCCTTGTGTTTCAGCTTTTTCCCTCCTTCCCCCTACATGTTATACATGGTAAAATATATGTTAAATCCAATATGTGTAAACCCTTCTGTACAAGAAAAATCAGATCACAAAGAAAAGAAAATGAGTAAGAAAACAAAATGCAAGTGAACAACAACAAAAACAGTGAGAATGTTTTGTTGTGATCCACACTCAGTTCCCATAGGCTTCTCTCTGGATGTAGATGGCTCTCTTCATCACAAGATCATTGCAACTGGCTTAAATCATCTCACTGTTGGAAAGAGTCATGTCCCTCAGAATTGATCATCATATAATCTTATTGTTGCCATGTACATCTCCTGGTTCTGCTCATTTCACTTAGCATCAGTTCATGTTAGTTTTTCCAGGCCTTTCTAAAATCATCCTCTTGATCATTTCTTATATAACAATACTATTCCATAACATTCATATACCATAATTTACCCAACCATTCTCCAATTGATGGGCATCCACTCAGTTTCCAGTTTCTTGCCACTACAAAAGGGGCAGCCACAAACATTTTTGCACATGCTATACTCCATCTTGAAGGAATCCAGGGAGACTGGAATCAAGGGAGGGAAGAAGGAAGGCGGAAGAACATTCAAGTCTTTGCTAGTGCAAACAGCAAGCAGACCAGTGTGGTTAAATATAGAGGGGAGTGACGTTAAGAAGACTGGACAGTAGGAAAGATCTAGAATATGAAGAAGCCTATGCAAAATGCCAAATAGAGAAATTTAAATTTGATCCTGTAGTTAACAGGCACCACAGGAGTTTACTTAATGGAGAGCTGACAGGAGTAGATCTATTCTTTAGCTAAGTGAAGGATGGATTGGAAGAGAATAGAGAAATATGGGCAAGGTGATCAATTAGAAAGTTGCTGCATTAGTCCAGGTGAAACATGATAAAGAACAAGATCAGGACCGAGGTGATGGCTGTGTGACTGGTGAAAAGAAGCCAGATCCTAGAGATATTAAGAAGGCAGAAATAACAGACTTTGGTAACTGATTGAAAATGTGGGGTAAGTGAAAGTAAAATGTCTAAGACAGCTCCAAGTTTTCAGGGCTCAAAAACTGAAAAGACAGTGATAAAGTTCACAAGAGTGAGTTCTGTTTTAGACATGTTGAGTCTGAGATGCCTGAGGGACCTCCAGTTTGAGACACCCAAGAGGTATTTGATTATTCATAACTGTACCTCAGAATAGAGAGTACATATATAGCCATGGGAATCACCTTCATAGAGATGATGATTGAGCTCTTGGGAGCTGATGAAATCACTAAGTGAACAAATATAGAGGGAAAAGACAAAAGGACCCAAGACAGAGTTTAGGGGACACTCAGTTAGTGAGAGGGACATGGATGAAGTTCCATCAGAGAGACTGAAGAGTAGTCAGATATAGGAGAACCAGGAGAACCAGGGAAACTAGAGTCATAACCAAGAGAGGAGAGAATATCGAAGAGAAGTAATCGACAGTATAAAATGCTGCTGAGAGATCAAAAAGGGTCAGCATTGATAAAATAACATAGGATTTGTCAATTAAGGATAATTTGAGAAAGGTTGCTTTATATGGGTGATAAGACTGTAAGTCAGACTACAGAGAAAAAAAAGAAACAAGGGAAAGAAAAGAAAGTAGGGGGCCTTAAGTAGGATGGCTTTCTCAAGGAAATTAGCTGAGAAGGGGAGAAGGCATAACAAATGATAGCTAGTAGAAATGATTTCATCAAGTGAGTTTTCTTAAAGAATTGGGTAGGCGTGAGCATGTTTATTGGGTAATTAAGAAAGGAACCACAAGATGAGAGAGGGAGAGAGCAAGAAGAAACAGCATTTATTAAGCATCTAATAGGTACCAGGCACTATGCTAAATGCTATACAGATATCCTGTTTGATTCTCACTACAATCCTGTGAAATGGTGCTATCAATATCCCCATATTATAGTTGAAGACTGAGGCAGCAAAAAAAAGTTACACGACTTTGTTAGGGTCACACAGCTAGCATCCAAGGGTTGAATACAGGCTGAGTGCTCTATCTGCTGTACCATCGAGCTCTCTCTAAAGAGATAAGGATCATGGTAAGGTCCATTGGAGTACCACCAATCTATCTTAAAGAGAGAGATGGAAGATTAAAGAGATAAGGAGAATAGTAGAGGTAACCTGTTGGAGAATATGGGACTGAGATTACATAACATAAATCTGTAGTGGGACCACTCAACATAATTTGATGATTTTTCTCTAATTCAATTTAGCAGCGTATGCACAAGAGCAAAGGAGGCAGATGATAGGAGTAATCCATATTTGGGAATTAATAAGGCATGATAAGTGATAGGAAAATGGGCAAAGAATTCTAGAGTAGCATAGGGATGTAGAGTTGAACTTGTGAGCCAAAGGGTCAAAATCATAGAGAGTAGTTATGAAAGGGAAGCTAGGTGGTGCAGTGGGCAGAGTACCCATCCTGGAGTCAAAAAGATTCATCTTCCTGAATTCAAATACAGCCTTAGATACTTGTTGTATCATCTTAACTCTGTTTGTCTCAATTTTCTCAGTTGTAAAATGAGCTGAAGAAAATGGTAAGCCATTCCAGTATCTTTGCCCCAAAAAAATCCCAAATGTGGTCATGAAGAGTTGGACATGACTGAAATAACTGAACAGAGAAGTTAGTGAAAGGATGATGGCTTATATAAGAGCTGAAAGGTATTTTCAGAGTAAAGATGGAGAATATGATTGAGGTGGGAAGGCAGAAAGGAATAAAATAAAATATTAGGATTAGATAATGGAATTTTGAAATTTATAAACATGGAAGTAGAACACTTGAGAGTGATGGCAAGATTTTTAAAAAGCTAACATTATTTCATTTTTCTAAATACATGCAAAGATAATTTTCAACATCTACCTTTAATAAAACCCTGTGTTCCAAAATTTTCTCCCTGTCTTCTCCTTCCCCCCTCCCCAAGGCAGCAAGCAATCTAATATAGGTTATACATGTGCAATTCTTCTAAACATATTTCCATATTTATCATGTTGCACAAGAAAAATCAGATCCAAAGAGGGGAAAACATAAGAAAAAAGCAAGCAAACAACAACAACAACAAAAATAATGAAAATGTTATGCTTTGATCCACATTCAGTCTCTATAGTTCTTTCTCTGGATGTGGATGGCACTTTCCATCCCAAGTCTATTGGAATTGACATGAATAACCAACCTTATTATTGAAAAGAGACAAGTCTAAGAGAGATGGTAAAATTAAGGGAATAGCCATCTCTGTGTGTTGCTGACGTAGAGAAGAGGGAAGTGTGAGAACAGGTGAGGAGAAGGACAGAGCCATTCATTAAATTCATTGAGAAAGGAAGCATATCTCCTCTGGGAATTAGATTTGGATCTTGTGAACCACAAAGGAAAGATAGAAGATGGAGGGAGAAGGAGAGTCGGGGCCTGGCAATAGGGAGCCAGCACTGACTGCCGCTTTGAGATCAATGAGTCAGGGAGTAATGTCACCATTTCTAGAATGCTTTCCACAAATACGCCCCCATCAAACAGTTCCTATTAGGAGAGAAATCCAGGCATTCAGCATTATGGTATCCCCATGGATTTTTTCTTTAAAAGCATTGGAATTAGCAAAAGACACAGGCTATTACTTCTGGTTGTATTCTTTCAGTGGACATTCACCTGTAGATATCAAAAGTCAGCATCATTTTGGAGAGGGGAGGTAAAGTAAGAATTCAGAGGGAAAATGGTAATAATTGATGGCCAGCATTGCCCATTCCTACTCCAGTTCCCATTGTGATGTTATTTACAAATCCCCACTACCAAAAACACCGTTCTTTAGATTCTCTATCCTTTAGTGATCTGGCACCAAGGAAGATTTTGATCTATGGTAATAATAAAAATAATAATAAAAATCCACCAAGTCAACCTATATCCAAATTGTACGTCCACTTATTTTATAATGCACATGACATTTGAATTGTTTGCCTAAAGTTAAGATAAACATCTAAGAACAACGGGGAAAATAATCTTTCTAAAATAAATTTAATTTTAAAACCATCCAGTGACAGAGTTTGAAGCTAGGAGAAATTTCTTTGCTATTTGACCTCTGGAGTCATTAGTCTCTATAGAATGCCACCTGCACTTACTAGGTGGGTACAAGCCAGCAAGAACGGATGTTCCCAACAAGTTTTCCTGGCAGTAGAAACCTTTGTAATATCACTTTTTTTGCTCTCCTCTTATCCCAGCCGTAAGATATGCCAGGCTGCCAACAACTCTGTGCTTCACTGTTGCAGTGTTTCAAAATGTATTGATTTGTCCAACACCCAAACTAAGAGCTATAACAATATTTAGATACTCCCATTATGATTAGATTAAAAGTGGATTGTACATCAGATCTAACATCTGCCAAGTCCCTGAGCTCTGCTCTCTGTCCAGAGGTAACAGAACCAGTTCCAATAATTAAGTGTTAACATGCAGTAGAGAAGCATCAGGGAAAACAAATCCATTTGTGGCAAGGGAAGGAATGGGCTCCCTTTCATTAGGCACAGGAGGCAACCAGAGGAAAAAAATCCTCTGGATGTCCTGATATGGTCACTGGAGACACTTGGCACATGGACTCAGCTAAGTACCCAGAAACAGTATGAGATATAGGGCCAGGAATGATGGCAAAGATCCAATGAGAATAAAGGCTTTCTTCATTAGAGTTCCAAATGAAGTCTGAAGGTAAGGATCATGGAGTTCTAGAGGTGTTAATTGTCAAAGGAAAGTAACAAAAACTAGGCCAGTTGCTATTAAGAAGCAATGGGCAGGCTGCTTTCCACTGTTATTCCTCTAGGGAGATGAAGAGCAAGAAATCTACGAAATTAAACTCAAACTACACAAGGATGCGAACTGCTGGTTATAGCTCCCAAGAAACAATCATTAGGTGACTTAAGAGCAAATCTAGATAATGGCAGTTAGGGTCTCAGATACCCAAGAGACTCTCCCTAATTACAGCCAAAATGGAATATCCATTGTCAATAAGAGTGCCTTGGGAATAGGAAGCAGAGAGTTGTCTCATTCTCATGATCTCATCAAAAATGAAGTTGAGGCAGTGGGAATCATGGAAGGAAAGATTTTAAAATAGAAGGGATCATTTAATTCAGTTTATAGATGAGGAGACTGAGACTCAATAAGGTTATGTGAGCTGTTCAAGTTCACATGTTTAGTAAATTCAGACCAAGTCAGAATAATACTAGCCCAGGAGTTCTGACTTGAAATTCTCTGCATCATCCATGCAGTTGCCCTAATGAATAGCACCTGCTTTCCCCAGAACACAACCTCTCTCTCAGGCATTTTAAGACAAGTTGTTCCCCCAAACTAGAAAGGTATTTGATGGGAGGGTCCCTTCTCAATGATTCTTCTTGAAGTTTGGGTGTAGGTTACTTCAGTAACTCCCCAACACACTCTCCAGCCTGTAAGGAAACAACAACCTATTCCTCAACATCAGGTAAAATTATCTGACCCTTAAAGAAGAACTGTCCAAAAAAATTAAACTGAATAGCAAATCAAGCCTTTAAATTTGAAAGATTCTAATTTTCACCAGACAGGGCCAATTTTCAGGGGGGGAATTTTACTTTACTTTCTCCAACCCTGTATGTATTTGATTCATTATGGAAAAAAGAAATACACTCCCAAAATATATTCATCTCTTTATTAAAAAGGTCAAATATATCCTCTCACACTTTTTTTCCTTTTTTCTTTAAAGAAATGCTAGATTCCCTAGCTGTTCTCCAGACCAAGACCAGGAGGTTGTGGGAGGACAATTCAAAGCCCAGGACTATAACATGTAAACAATAAAAAAAAAATAGGACAATTTGAAGAGGGAGAGAATTCAATTACTGGGAGAATTAGGAAAGGTTTTCAAAGGAAGGCATATCTGAGATGAGCCTTGAAGGAAGCTATGGATTTGAAAAGGGGGGAGATGAGGAGGGCATGGAAAAAGAATTCTAGGCATGGAAAAAAAATGTGTAAAGATACACAGGCAGGAGACAGAATGCCAAGTTCCAGAAACAGCAAATAGGCCAGTTCGGCTGGAACATAGCGTGCATGAAGGGGAGTATTATGAAATTAGTCTGGAAGGAAAAGCTTCACACACATTAGCTGTGCAGCCTGAGGCCAGTCACTTAACCTCAGTTAAGCTTCACTCTAAAATGGGACTAAGAGGAGATCAAATGAGATAATAGAGGTAAAGCATTGCAAATCTTAGCCTCAGTTTCCTCACCTATAAAATGGGACTAAGAGCAGATCAAAGGAGATAATAGATATAAAGCACTTAGCAAAACTTGGAATGTTATATAATTTTAAAATATTATTATTAGGTTGAAACTAGACTGTGGAGGGCTTTTTAAATGTCAAGCAATAATGTTTGGATTTTTATTCAAAGGACAACAGAAAATCAACAAAGATGCTTTAGTAGGGAATAATAGATTCAGATCTGCGTAGAAGGGATATTTTTTTTGCCAGAATGAGAGAATAGAAGCAATGAAACCAGTTAAGAGGTTGTTGCAAAAGTCCAGATGAGGAGTATCTAGAAGAGAAGTAAACAGATCAGAGATTTTCTAGAGGCAGAACTGATAAAACTTAGCAACTGTGTGAGGATAAAAAGAGGAGGAGGATTTAGAAGCTGCTAAACGTTACCCTCAAAGAGGTATTTGCATTTCAACAGAAATCAACTCAGAAAATGAATCCCCAATGCTCTCATTGGGGGAAATATTTTCTTAATAGGATGTTCTGTTGTTTTAAACTTGAGGGTAGTTACCTAGCCCTCAAGATATATTTTCAGCCAGAGAGCAGGAAGATGGGTCACAATCCACCTTCCCCACAATGGCCAAGCCATAAAAATTAATCATGGGACATGTCTCCAGCACAACTACACTTTTTATTAGATCTCTCTCTTTAATCTCTCCTTCCACTGTGTTAGTTCCCAATCTCCCCACTTCTGCACCAGTAATCTCCCTTTAGGGCATTTATAGACTACTTATATTGTAACTTCTACGTAGAATCCATAGCAGCAGCTGCTCAGATACCCCTGGAAAAGCCCTCTGTTGACTAGCTATCTCTGTGGTCCCAGTTTGTCTTATGGCTATGGTATATGCCCCTCAGAGGGGAGCCCATGAGTATGATTTAAGCGTTTCCCCTATTTTCCTTTTAAATGGGACAATGTGTTGAGCAAGATAGGTAGGTATGAAAAATTGTGACAGATTTTCCTAATTGGTTTCTCTGACTCAAGTTTTTCCCCTCTCCTGACAAAGTGGATTTTCCTAAAGCATGGATCTAGCGTGGTTACTCTACTCAATGAACTCCAATAGTTCACTATTAACTCATGGATTAAGTATTATTTTATCTCTTTCTCATACTTTTGAATTCATATTTTTATATAAATTTAATAAGGTATATAATTATTGGCATGGGTATGTGATTTATAAATAAATACACATATGAAGAGTACATGCTCAAAATATTTTTACCGCTAATTCAAAAAGTTGGAAACCATTGTCCTAACCAAAGAACCTGAGGTTTGCACAAAAGACAAACTAAAGGCTGAAAAAGAAAAACCTCTAAAATCACCTCTGTTGTATAGTTCCCTTCAGATTTCATAAGAGAAGGTGAACAGAAGAACAAAGGTGGTGAAGATGATTCAATAAAGGCCCCATGCTCAGGACACTTGAACTTCATTTGGGATCCCATTACTATTCCTCATGTTCCTCTAAGTAACATTATCAAAACAACTAAAAGTTCTGGTGTAGACAGGTCCAAACCTCTAAGTAGGACAGGATTCCTGGGGTGTTGCTATAGTGAGTGGACTTGATGGGTGGGATGCTTCCTCTCTTAATGACCCCCCCATCTCTATACCTAATTTCAAGATTTGGGTGAAATTCCTAAGTGGTACAACTAACCCTGAGCTGCCACATCTAGTTGCCTTTACAGTGGGCCTCTCTCCTAAAGCCCCCTTTTGCCTCCAAATACCCACTATGGTGACAGCCCGCCTACTTGGGGACAGTATGTCATTTCTTAAGACAATTGTGACTGAAGTTGACTGGACACTATGTAGACACTGCTACTGCCATCTCTACCTCATTCTCCCCACCTTCCTTCCCTCAACTATTTTCTCCAGATGAATGAATTCATAATGATAGCTATGACCAGGTATCAGTATCCAGCAAACCCTTTAAGTGAGGTTTATTAGCATTAAGGATCCCAAATCTGACTTTATTTCTTTTCTAAGAAGCTGTAAATGCAAATAAAGGCAGTTAAACAGCTCTAAAATGAGTCACTTAATGTTTTCCAACTTCATCAGTCATTAAGTATCCAAAGATATGGCTAGAAACACCAGAAATTTCAGATTCTAAGTCATTCTTCCCTCCCTGTTCCCCACCCCGCAATTAAAAACTTTGTTAGGCCACAGAATATTGGGCTTGGCATAAATTGACGGGAATTCATATGTGCTGACCTAAAGCTTAGGGGAAGAGGAGCCAGATTTGGAATATTCTCAAGAAATAAGAAGATTGAAGAATTTTAAAGCAAAAAAGAGGAAATTAAGTCTCTCTTAGTGCTAAAAAAATGTTATATGTAATGATTGTATTTGATACATAATTCTACATTAACATTTAGAGGAGAAATAGAAATAATGGCAAAATTTCATTTTATCTCTGTTTCCTTACTACTTCTTTTGTTCTAAGTTTCAAGTAAGATTATATTTGTAAAGCACTTAGCATATTGCACATAGTAGGTGCTTAATAAATGCATTTTCTTCTTTTCTCCCTTTTCTTTTGGCTCCTATCCTCATCAATGACTTGGAAGATACCCCAACACATTTACATTCTAGCCTTTTCTTTTCCATCCCCTCCTTCCCCTACACATTCTAGGATTTCACCTAGATTTGGCCTTTATATTAGCATTCCATCCTCTAGCCTTATATTTTGCACAATATCCCACTCCTCCACCAACACTCTTCAGTTCAATTCCTCAGAATGCTGAAGTTTAGAACACATGTAGACATTGTACAACTGTTTTCAATAACACTTTAAGATTGTAAAGCACTTTATAAATATTATCTCATTTGATCCTCACAACCACCTTGGGAGGTATTATTAAACCCATTTTATAGATGAGGAAATTGAAGTTGATAGAGGTTAGGTGATTTTCCCAGAGATACACAGTTAGTATGTGATCTGACGCTGGAATTGACCTCATCAAGTATTTCTGATTCTAGGTCCAGCGCTCTGCCCACTGACTAACCCAGCAAATACTAATCATCTGATGTCTGGTTATTGGTTTTTGGAGGAAAATGTCCCCAAAGGAGCAGCCCTGATCACTTTCTAATCCTCATGTGGCCTATGAATACAAACCTCTGTCTTTCACCTCTTTACCCTAAATGCTTTCCTATTTTAGGTGATGAAGATTGAAGATAGAAGAGACCTTGTGAGCTTTAAAAGGTCAGAACAAACCTCCAGAATCTAAGACTTGGAGCTCATGCTGGGATTTGCCAAAAGTCAAACCAATCAAAGTGATATAAAGGATGGCCTGCTTGACCCAATCCAGCCATAGGCAAGATGCAGATTCATCTGTCCATTACTATGCCGTATTTGAAAGTAAACTTAGTGAAAGTGAAATGCTGCATAGAAGCTCTGTTAAGTCTGAGTCCACTGTCCTGGAAGAGGTAATACTGGAGAGCATGCAATAGGAGAGAAATATTTATAATTGTGTCCTTGTAATTTCTTCCATGTAAGAAATCTCTTTGTAAAAGTTAATGTGTTTAAATTAAAGAAAACTAGGCACTGGTGGCTAATTGTGTGGAGAAGCAGATCAGAAGGGGGACTTGAACCAATCTAATTAGGGAAGAAACTTTGTACCACAGAGGGAATATAGGTGGCCTCTCCATCTCTGGACTCACCATCCAGAGCTCACCACATTTGCACACATACCCAAATCTTTATGGTCCTTTATGAGGACCAGTTGGGCCAATGGTAAAACATAATTTTTCTTTAAAAAAAAAAAAAAGACTTCCCTTCTAAAGGAAGCTTGGATGTTTGTTGTATTTAATACTGAATTTTCACTGTATGTAATTGTATTTTTGTTGTATATAATACTATATATTTTTCAGTACCTAGAAGGCATCCCAAAATTTGAGTAATTTGTCAATTCTGGGTGTTCCTTCTTCTTTTCTGACTTCCGTGGCAATAGATTCATTTGTAAGAATTTTTCCTTGTTGGTCCATGAGAAAATAAAGCCACCAGGAAGAGCATGACAAGGATGACACAGAGTGCTCTGAACTACATAAAAAGTAGGAGCTGTAATGGGGACAGGTCATGGGAACAAAATCTGAAAGATTCTGTGGTCAGACAAAAGTCTGAAATGCCAGATAAAGATGGCAAATCAATGGAAAGTTAACCTGATGAAAAGCATATAGGGGCTAATATCTCAAACAGATTCTGGGTTTCATTTTGTCTACAGCAGAAGGTATATACCACAAAAGGTACACTATGAGTGTCTATGTATATATGTATGTGTGTGTGTTGAGACCGAAATATAACTTTGTGTAGACAAACTACATATAAAATAGGGAGAATGGGGATAAGGACAAGAAATAGAGACAAAATATGTTCGTAGTTTCACACATTGCTCAAGTGACTGATGTACAACAGGACACATATCACCTACCAAATGCAATTAGTAGTAAGTAATTTTTAAGCCGATTAAAATAAGTCAGGGACTAATAGTATCATGACAGAAAATGTGGAGATGCATTTGGGTGATTAAAATCATTTCCTCTTTATTCTTCCTCCATTTCTCTGCAACCAGAGTGAGACCTAAGTGCAGTGCTGTTACCTCATGTTGAGGGGGTTAGGCGACACAACCAATCTCTCTGAGCTCAGGGCATTAGAGATGTAGCAGAAGAGCTTTAGAAACCTTGTGCAGTGGGGGGAGGATGTCAGAGAGCTCAGTGCCAACTCTAGACTTCTTTTTGGTCTCATTTTCCTCATCAATAAAGTAAAGGGCTTAGGAAACTAGCTGATTGTGTGGTCCTCTCTAGTTCTGAGTCCCATGATCAATACTTATGGAAAGAGAAATGATCTTGAAGTATTTATATTTCAGTAGACATGATGATGAGATATTTCAAGCAAGGACTAGAACCTCATGGAGGGCAGTTAAGTTCATCGAGTTAACAATGCTCAGAGATCAGAATCTTGGAAATGGCAGAAACTTCAGAGAGAGTCAATATAACAATCTCACTTAATAGATAGAGATTTATTAAGTACCTACCATGTGTCAAATGCTGTGCCCTCAAGAGATTTATACAGTGTATGTGGGAGTGAGAATGACACGTACACAGATACACGTGCAAAATCAATCAGTTAGCAAGCATTTATTAACACCTTGTCCTGTCCGGGGAGCTAGCTGGTTGGAGAGCCGGGCTCAGCATCATGAAGACCTCAACTCAAATTCAGTCCCAGACCTTGACCAAGTCATTTAACCTTATTTGCCTCAGTTTCCTCATTAGTAAAGTGAGCTGGAGAAGGAAATGGCAAATCACTCTAGTATCTTTGACAAGAAAACTCCAAATAGGGGTCATAAAGAGGCAGACAAGGCATACAGGAAATTAAAAAATAATGGGAAGAGGGCCATACTGACGAGAAGTATAACTGGAAAGAGTTTCTCATAGGAAGTGGCCCTGGAGCTGAGCCCTGAAGGGACCTGGGGATTAACAGAGACAGACTATAAGGTGAGAGAGCATTCCTGGCCTAGTAGGAAAGCTATGCAAAAGCATAGACAGGAGATGGAATGTCATGTACTGGGAACATCAAGAATGTGAAATCAATTTAGAAAGCTAGCTTGGAGCCAGATTGTAAAGGACGTAAAGTACCAAACTGAAGAGGTTGTATTTTCTATCAATGTCACTGAATTTTCCTGAATAAGGCAATAGTGACAGGCTCATACCCATGCCTTAAGAAGTTCACTTTTATAATGTCCAGGGAGGGATGGATTGGAGAAAGGAGAGGTCAGAAGCAGGCAGTCCTATTATGAACTTCTTTCTTTTTTTTTTTTTTTTTTTTTTTGAGGCTGGGGTTATGTGACTTGCCCAGGGTCACCCAGCTAGGAAGGATTAAGTGTCTGAGACCAGATTTGAACTCGGGTCCTCCTGAGTTCAATAATTTAAGTAAAAGGTGATGAGGAACAGAATTGGAGTAGTAGTCCTGAAGGTAGAGAGAAGGGGACAGCTGCAAGAGGTATAGTAGAGGAACAAGAAAATTTGGGCCCAGAGAGATTGAGTGCCCTGCTAAAATAGCTACATGAAATAATTACATTTGCTAAATATGAGACCATGAGAGCAATTTGGAACTATGCTCAAAAAGTTAGCAAACTGTGCATATCCTTAACCCAGCAGTATTACTACTGTGCTTATATCCCAAAGAGATCTTAAAGGAGGGGAAGGGATCTGTATGTGCAAGAATGTTTATGGCAGCCCTTTTTTGTAGTGGCCAGAAACTAGAAACTGAATGGATGCCCATCAATTGGAGAATAGTTAGATAAATTGTGATATATGAATATTATGGAATATTATTGTTCTGTAAAAAATGACCAGCAGGATGAATACAAAGAGTCTTGGAAAGACTTACATGAACTGATGCTGAGTGAAATGAGCAGAACCAGGAGATCATTATACCTGGAAACAGGACTATACGATGATCAATTCTGATTCTCTTCAACAATGAGATGATTCAGACCAGTTCCAATTGTTCAGTGATTAAGAGAGCTATCTGCACCCAGAGAGAGGACTATGGGAGTGAGTGAGAATATAGCATTCTTACTCTTTCTGTTGTTGTTTGCTTACATTTTGTTTTCTTTCCCAGTTTTTTCTCTTCTTGATCCGATTTTTCTTGTGCAGCAAGAGAACCATATAAACATGTATACATATATTGGATTTAACATATATTTTAACATGCTTAACATGTACTGGACTCCCTGCTCTCTAGGGGAGAGGGTGAGGGGAAGGAGGGGATAATTTGGAACAAAAGGCTTTGCAAGGGTCAGTGTTAAAAATTACCCATGAATATGTTTTGTAAATAAAAAGTTTTAATAAAAAATAAAAAGGGAAAAAGTAAATATGAGATCATGGGCAAGTTATTTAATCTGTATGACCCTTATTTTTTCCTCTCTAAAATGGGGATAACACACCTGTAGAACCTAAAGATGGATTCATCATGGGAGTTTTCATGAGAATTAAATGAGATAATGTGAATATAGCTTTTAAAAGCTATTAATATATTATTACAACACTACTATAATACATAATAACATAATCCACAACATATATGTTATATTATGTATAATGGTACATGTTATATATTATGTATATAATACAATGTATTATAACAACATAACAATATTAACCTTATTGTTGTTATTATTAGTGGTACGGCAAGATTAGAACCTGTCTCCTAACATCCAGTCAAATGAGGTTTCCACTTAATCCTTGCCTATAGGATAAAAATTGCCTTCTTTTAAAAGCTAACATGTTCCTGGAGGGGGTGATATATTAACTAACATTAAGGTTTAATGCCTTAGAGTGAGTTAATTTATCTTACCACTGTCCTTGTAAAAGAACAGAGCTGGAACCAAATGAGGGCATTGGCCCTTGGGAGAAGCAGGCTAATTAAAATTGGGGCGGGAGCACACCAGTCACTGAAAGGGAGGCCAAGGGACTTAAAAGGTAAATATCACTAATTCACAAGGCAATGTATAAAGGAAAGAGGATTGACTTTGGAGTCACAATTTGAATTGGGTTCCAGTGTTTAATCTCGGACTGGACTCATCATTTCATCCCAGAGTTTCAGTTTTATTTATCAAATGGCAATAATAACACTTGCACTTTCTACCACACAAAGTTGTGAGGAAAATGTGAACCTTCAAGGCTATATAATTTTTTGAGATCAGCCTAAGACCCAGAGCTGTAACAAGGAATATTTTTGTTCAGGGCAAACACTACAAACTCTACCTAAGGTAAGTACAACTGGAGTTTAAGAACCTGATGCCAGAGGGGGCAAAATGGGCAGACTGGAAGACCAGGTCAAGGCTGCTGGTGGCACTAGGGAGCCTCCTCCTGTTTTGACTAATTATTCTTGCTAACCAGGTGCTAATCTTTATTGTTTCTAGAGTTCTGAAGAATTATTACAAGTGCTGTCAACACCTTCTAAATTTGGGACTCTAGGGAAAAGTCCTTGCTTTATTCCAGTCCCATCCCTGCCAAGACCTGATCCCCTGGCTCTGCTCTAAGCACTGTGTCAGATCCCCAGCTGATCAGCTCCTTTAACCAGATCTCAGCCTAGAGCATATGGCAGCCCCGACAATTCTCTGATTCAGGGTTTCTCCACCGTTAACCCTCTCTCTTTCCTAATCTTCTCCATGAGCTCTCCTTTGATCTAGTCATTTCTGGAATCTAGAGTTGCTTTACAACAAGAAGCCAAAGAAGATTCTCTCTATCACACATACGCAAAATCAGTTTGTGATAGTCATTTCATCCGTACAAGGTGAGGCAGGAGTCAACTTAGCATTAGTAAAAATTAATCAAAACACTAAATCTTTCACTTGCCTTCCTAAGTAATTTCCCTCATCTACAAACACAAGCTGAATACAGATATTCCACATCATGGATGACATAAGAAATTAAATGAGAATTGGAGGAGTTTTATGGACATTATAGACATGTGAAGGCTGATAGATAATACAGGAAAAGTTTAAAAACTCAGAAATGCATAAAACATCTGAAAAATATCAACATATTTTATCTTTTAATCCTAAAATAATTCAAGCTTCTTTTCTAGTTTGGAGAACCAAACACTTTTAAGTGGATTTTCCAGATTAAGGTAGCATTGTATCCCTAACCCTTGCTATATGGATTGGTATACTCTTTTTGTTTATAGAACATTAATCAAAGCAATCACACATTGCCACACTTTCAATTAAGGATCAATTGGCCTGACATGAAACCCTGACATGATACAGCTTACCTGTCCATCTATCTGTAGAAAAGTCCATTTTAAACATAGGTGAGGAAAACTATGTCCATACTGATGTCATGGACAACATCATGGAAGTGGGCAATTGAAAGAGTGTTAGTTCAGTGTCAAAGGACCCAAAATTGAGTTCTAGTTCTTCCATTTACTACCTGTATGATCTTAGGTAAGTCATTTCCTATTTCTAGGCCTCAGTTACCTTATTTATAATGAGGAACCCAATTGGATATCTATAATCTTATCCATTGGTCTATCAGTTTCATTCAAATGCCATATGATTAATATATTAATATAATATAACCCTAATATGAATATTAATAATATAATATAACCCTAATATATGTAAGATATTTAAATATTTCAATAAAAGGTCATTTATCCCTATAGCATTATGCTCAGTTTTTCAGGAAAATTTTTCTTTCTTATTAGCCTATATCTTTTGCTATCATAGTATAAGGTCTCGGCTCATTTATAATAGAAGCTGCCAGATATAGTGTGATCATGACCACAGTTGCTTTATACTTGAAAATCTTCTTTCCTGACTATATGCCTTTTTCATTAAGTATAGAAACTTTTTGTTTTAGCTCCGATGTTCCTGGGAATTTTTCTTTTGGATATCTTTCAGGAAGTAAATGATATAGATGAAGGAGGTAATGGAGGTAAAGAAAAAAATCTCTGACCTCTATGAAAGTTAAAATTGAGTTGAATAGATGCAACATGACCATGTGAAAAATTTACCAACTGTACAAGGCAGTCTATGTTAATTCCAAATGAATGACCAGCACTTAGTATAGTACCTGCACAAAGAATGCCATTTAAATGCCATTTAAGGTGACTTGGAACTTGACTGAATGGTGCGACAGATGTGATGTGAAGAGAGCAAAGCAATAACTATGCAAACTTCAAAGAGGAGGTGGCAGGAAGCTGAATTAGACCTTGAAAATGAGTAGAACATAGGATTTGGTTGCTCTAAACACAATGTTAAGGGTCCATCAGCCCTTAGAGGCCCTTGGCATCTTCTTGAGTCCTCTCAAATTCATCATAGAAACTGTTTAGGGATGAGAAAGTTGCCACTTCAGATATCACTATTGCCCATACAAAGCTGAGACTGCTCCATGGAATTTGCACTAAGACTCAATACTATTCACCTCCTGAAAGATACTCAAAGATCATGTTAGGGAAAAGTAAAGAGAAGGTTTGAAAGATATGTTGAGACCAAATTACATTCCGCCTCTGTGAACTTTATTACAAAGGCAATGGAGAGTCAGAGAGGGTTAGATGCAAAAAGTGACATGAGGAAAATTGTGTTTTAGAAAATTTCATCCATACATCCTCAGGAAGGCCTGAGTTCAAATCTTATCTCAGACATTTACTACTTAATGCACTGGAAAAAGAAATGGCAAACCAATCCAATATCTTTACCAAGAAAACCATAAATAGGATGATGAAGAATTAGACATGGCTGAAGTAACTGAACACCAACAATATCCTCCTCATAAAATGCATGGTCCTAATATGGCATGTGCTTCATTTTATGGGTGCTACATTCCCTCATGACACAAGTACAAAGCGTAGTCCAAGAGTGACTACCATTAAGAGGTCTGATCAACTTTCTCCCAAGAATGGGTGTGCATTTCTCCACATGGCTCAGGGCTGTCTCTATTCCTTGTTGTGTGCTGAAAGGGAAAATACCAAGAGCCAACACTATATCTTGGATTTACATCTAGAGAAATGTTTCCATTTAGAACAGAACAGGCAAAGAGAAACAAAAGAGTGGAATAAAATTTGCATTTTACCCAAATTGACATTGGCAAATAAGGTTTAGGTTCCACTCCCTGCCTTAGCCCTGAATCCACTGAAAGCTGAATCCAGGACAAAGCCTTAATTGCCCAAGGGTAATGCCACTGAAGGCTGAGTTCGATTAAGAGCAGATTAAATAAAGATATGATTAGAAACAGCGTCTGCAGTTATTCTGGTCTTGTCAATTTTACTTGTGAAACCGATACTCTTGCCTTAAGACCATAGCAAAATCAAGAAGTAGGCAAGGTATGTGCCAAGCACCAGAGCTTGCCTTTTCCCTGATTTCCCCACTTGAGGCCTCAGCATCAGTAATAATAGCTGACATTTATATAAATTTTTAAGGTCTGCAGAGTACTTTATAAATATCACCTCTTTTACTCCTGACAACAATCCTTTGAAGTCAGGACTACAGATATAATCTTTATTTTACAGATGAAGAAGCTAAGGCTTCAAGGTGTCTTGCTCCCAGAAACATTCCCTTATCTTAGAAAGGGTCTAAGATTCAACTGCACATGAAAAGGTCAGCAAGGCCGATGAATTTGCCTCAGGGTGTAGATCCCTTCAATACATTTTACCCTTAAGTTACTCATCTGCTTGAGTACCAATAGAAATCTAGGAAACATAACTGGGTTGAGTACCTTAAGTAAAAAAAGGGATCAAAATCCAGAGAAGTCTCTAAATTAGGATCATGGAGATGGTAAAACCCCAGAGCTCAGACCCAGTTAAAGGGAAGAGAAGAATTCTGTCATGGCTAGACTAAGCATCATAGCTCTTCCCAAAAAGTTTTCAGCTTTCCGCTCCAGAAAGTATGATCCTAGCTAGAGGAACCAGAGATTGAAGGTAGTAGAAGACTAAAAATACTCATCAAAGTCCAGGAAATCCGATAGATCGCTCTAACAGGAAGAGATGACAAGGTCTAGGAAGAATCCAGAAATTGAAATGCTCCACCTTGGAAGTTACAGCCAAAGGCTGAATGACCTTTCCTGAGTAGCCTGGAGGAAGCAGTCCCAAGACCAAACAAAATGATCAGTGGAGCTCAGTAGGCTAAGCCCAGTGATGACCCAGTAACCTCCTTGGATCAGCCCAAACACTTTGGATCCAGTACAAACACCATGCAAGGAGAAAACCCAGCCCAGAGGGCAATAACTTTACTTGTCCTGGATGTAAAATACTGATCACCTTCAAAGGTTAAAGAAAATAGCATCTACTCTCCTTAAGTAGCAGGATTGATAGCTTGAGCTCTTGAGAACTGTATTTTTGGTGGGTGTAGGTATAATTTGATTTGATTGTGATGATATAAAAATAAGTAGCAGGACTGCTTTGTGAGACAGATGTCCTATTTTCTGCAAGGTAATTAATTTAAAGGATTTTTCTCAGCTTTCTTTCTTAGGAAGACTATCATAGACAGATGAGGAAATGGAGGCTCAGAAACATAAGGTAATTTGCTAAAGATCTATAGAAAATGCAGAACCAAGTCCCCAAATCCACTCTTAACTTAAAACTGAGAATTTTCCAGGTGGTTGAAAATTGGTCACTAAAATTATTTTTAAAAGACATTAAACTATACATATCCTTAGACTCAACAATATCACTATTACAGATACAGTGTTAAGGAGGAGAAAGAGTGGGAAACTTCCATATAAGCAAAAACAGTTATGGTAACAGTTTATGGACTGCTGCTGAGCTGGGCCAGGCGGATCACTTAGCCACTGGGCTCAGAATCTCTGCTTAATGAGTCAATCCATTGGATTTCTTGGAGTCACTCTTCAAAGGGCAGCCAAAGTCTTCTATTACCTTCAGTCATTTGCTCAAATGACTGGTACTTTGCCTTCTTCAACTAGTGTTGTAATGTTACAACTATACTCTTTCAGCAAGGTCTATGGCCTTCAGTCTAAGACTTACAGGAGCCTTTCTTCTTCAATTCATCTTTCATCTTCACTAATAAATAGCCTTCTAACTGATCTACTCACCTCAAAACTCCTTCCCGGTCCATCCTCCCCAAACTTATAAAAGTGATCTCCTAAAACGAATGTCTGACTTAATAAACCTAATGGCTCCTGTTGATTCTAGGATCAAATATAAAAGCCTTTCATAACCTAGATCCAAGTACCTTCAATTGTTTTTAATGATGAGTTTAATTACCAACACAAACATTTTCTGTATTAATACATCTGTATTTAAATACAGATACATTCCTATTCAGTTGTTATATAAAAGGTATTTATAAAAGTGTATTAAATTTGTTTTTTTAATTTTCTTCCCTCTCAAAAAGAAATATAATAATTTTATATATACTATATTTTATAAGTATATAAGTGTAGTAAAAAAAAAACAAGTTCCCTATAGCCAATAGGCTATATTTAAAAATATTTCTTTCTGCATATTAATCTGTTACCTCTCTGACAGAAGATAGATAAAATTCTTTATCACCGATTATCTGGATTCCTAATCAATCATTAAACTGATTATAGCTCTTAAAAGTTTTTGAGAATTATTAATTTTTATAATATTGATATTATTCTAGTTCTCCTTCTCATTTCATTATGCATTAGTTCATATGTCATCTCAGGTTCCTCTGAAGCTATCTCTTGCTTAACCTAAAGTAAATAGAAAAAAATTTCACCATTTTCTAGAGGATTTTGTGAAGCTGAAAACAGATGTCATGACATTGGGGTATCTAGAACACAGGAATCCCATATGCCTTATTTTAGGATTTTAACGTACATTATCACTACCTGAGAAAGGAGATAATTGCAGGAGCTAAATTCTCAATTCTGATGAGTCGTACTCCTTAAACACATCTGTTGTTAAAGGAATCTGATCAGGTTTTGCCTAGTTAATTTCTCTCAGCCAGACTATAAATCAAACACTAATCCCTTTTCCTCCCTCTTGGCACTTAGGATTAGCATTCCCTCCTGGTCCTCCAAATGTCTTTTGCATATTGAAGGCATTTTGCTCATTCCTCACCCTTCCCTGCATTAGTGGCTGAGGCATTTCATAACTGTCACAGTTTTGACAGAGTGTGAGCATTTAATCATATGGCTATTCTCTTCCCCATGAATGACACACGGGCCTCACGGGGGCCTGCCACATTAGGGCAAAGGAGGAAGCAGATACCAGCATGATCTCCATTCTACTTTGCCCTAGCTAAGTCTGAGAAAGGTGGCAGCTAGCAAGAAGCTCACTGTTACTTTAAAGGTAAACAGAGCTAACCTAGGAGCTTTCCTGGCCAGGATGTCCTCCCTTGAACTTCTCAGAGGGAGAGAAAAGCTCAGTTTCCAGTAAGTGGTAACAGAACCATAGATACCAGGTCATAAAAGCCATTCATCACTTTGCCTTTTCCAGAACAAATGGTATTTTCATCTCCAGTTTCCCTTGGAAACCTGCTTCACTACTTAGCAACCCTTTAGTGTGAGGAGTTCTGACTGAGGGCTGGCCTAAATCCCCCCACAGTGCCACAGTGTAAGTCCAGGTTGCCTAAAACCCCTTCTCTACTTCCAGTTCTATTTGACTGAACCTGTTAAATATATTCCTTATTACATTTGAGTTACCAGATTATAACAACCAGAACTCCAAAGCTCTAACTGATTAATTCTGAGAACTCAGCTTTCCCAAAGAAGAAAAGCTGCACTAAAGGGACATCCTGAGAATGTACCCAGTCCTAGATTATTTCAGAGAATCACAAAGTCAAAGAAACTTAAACAGTTGGAAACCATTTTAGAAGTCATTGAGTCCAATATTCATTTTCATAACTGTGTTTGTACTATGCTTTAAGATCCACAAAGCACTTTCCTCATCAACTCCATAATGTAGCTAGTGCAAGTATTATCCACGCTTTATAGAAGAATAAACTGAGGTATAAAGCAATGAAGTAACTTGCTCATGCTGCTGGAATTTGGGCCTAGGTCTCCTGACTTCAAGGATACTATTCTCTTACTACATCCCACTGTATTACCAACATGAACTTCTTTTGTAACATCCCAGGAGAACTTAAACTTTATCTGAAGACCTTCAGTGAAAGGAATTCATTACCTCCCCAGGCATCTCATTATATTTTGTGACAACAATAATTTTTAGGAAACTCTCTCTTATACTAAGCCAAAGATCTGTCTCCCCATAAACTTCCCACAATCCACTGGTCCTAGTATTGTCCTCTTAACTTTATAATTACACCCTAACTTTCTCTCTCTCTCTCTCTCTCTCTCTCTCTCTCTCTCTCTCTCTCTCTCTCTCTCTCTCTCTCTGTCTTTCTCTGTCTCTCTCTCTCACTCTCTCTCTCTCTGTCTCTCTCTGTCTCTGTCTCTCTCTGTCTTTCTCTTTGTCTCTTTCTCTGTCTCTCTGTCTCTCTCTGTCTTTATCTCTCTCTGTCTTTCTCTCTGTCTCTCTCTGTGTCTCAGTCTGTCTGTCTCTCTCTCTCTCTGTCTTTCTCTCTGTCTCTTTCTCTGTATCTGTCTCTATCTCTCTCTATCTTTCTCTCTGTCTCTCTCTTTCTCTTCCCCCATCTGTCTCTGTTTGTCTCTTCAAAGGCACTCTTTTCAAAAGCCCAGGAAGCTTATCCATGGAATCCCTAGGAACAAAAGCAGCTGGCCTAGGCCCTGATAAGTTGATAAACAAACATACTCTAGTCCTTTTACACCTCAAAACATGTCTTTCTCAAGCCAAGCATGGATTTCACAGGATCGTGCCAGTGACCCTTCTGCTTCTCAAAGCAATACCTCCTGTTCTCAGCTCCTTTCTGAGGCCATATCTTTGAAAATCTAAACATATCCTTGAAAGATGAACAAAATAATTTTCTTCCTTTCTTCCCCTCCCTCTCTCTCCTTCTCAAACCACACAAATGAAATTTTTTGGAGTGAGTCAAGGTTCAATGAGGAATGAAAACAAACTGGTCCATTGCAAAAGGCACAGATTGTTCAGTGGAAGAGGAGGCCCCATATGGTTGTTATTCTGGGAGAGAATCAAAGACTCCAAAAACCTGTTTCTTAGATGACAACAACAACAGGAAATATTAAAACAAAACACACAATAAAACCAAAACAACCCCCATCTTCCCAGTCCGGACCCCCTTCCCAAGATCTAAACTATTCTTGCATTGTATATGTCATTAACGCTAAGATAGTCAGAGCTTGTTGTAGTGCTAAGATTTGAAAAGCATCAAGAAAATCCCCCAAAGCATTCACTCTACTGGCCTCTCTCCAGTGCTTGAAATTCTACCATTACAAATGCATTCTACACTCTAGGTTAAGGACTCAGAAAAATAACAGAGTAGGAGAAAGCAATATAATTTTGTTTTTCCCGACAACTCTTCAAAGATCTGAAAAGAGTACCAGTTTGAATAGGGATCTGGAAATCTAAGAAAATCATTCATTTTTTAGCCCAGGGAGACAAATTTAAGGTCTGCAGGATTTAGGGAAAGGTTGACCCAGGAAGATGTTGAAGAGAGTATTCTAGCACTATGCTAAAATGGAAACTGAGACTGGATATCAGGACAAAGAGTAGTGCAAATCTATAATAGGGACTGGGTCTAAAGCTATGCAAGAATAGGAGCCAACCAACCTGCAGTTGTGTTGCCTTGATCCCAGAATTAGGTCATGATCCAGCATGAACTGAAAAGGGTCCCTCTACTTAGATGCAAACTGTGGACAATGAGCAGTCATCTTAGAAAAAAGCTTTTTTGTTTGTTTGTTGTTTTTAATTTTATAATAGAGTTTTATTTTTCAAAATACCTGCAAAGATAATTTTCAACATTTACCCTTGCAAAACCTTGTGTTCCAAATCCTGTCTATGTTAAGGAAAAAAAAAAAAAAGCAGAAACAGAATCAAGCAGTAGCAATGTGGCTTTAACCCTAGAGTACACAGTCTGAGATTCAGTCATACACTTGGTCTAAGGTCTGTAGATGACTAATCAGAGCAGAGAGATCAGACAAATGCAAGCTCAAAATTCCATCTGTCTGAACCTGCACAGTCTTCTATCTAGTTAACAAGAATTAAGATCAGCAGTAACCTGTTGGAGCTCCAACTCGGAAAAAGTCTATAATGTTGTCAGCTCAGACTCAAATTCAGATCTGGAGTGTGCAAAACTTAAGAGTAAAATTAATTAAACTTTGCCCTCTGTTTGACTTATGTGGTTGCCTTGAAAGCTTATCGGTCTCCAACTCCTGAAATCCTTGAAGAACATGATATCTGGGGCAGGGAGAGAGAGATTTAAAACTGGGGAAAGCATCAAGAGGATGCCGGATATTATAAATTAGGGATAGATAAGGCTCAAACATTACTTCCAGAAGTTCACAAAGCCTGACCCTAACACAAACTCCAAATTCATAAAATAAGACTAAAAGAAAGATAAACCAAAAAACCTCTCATGATAAAGGGCTTCTTTTTATGATTCCAACAATGCTCAAGATATACACGTAGAAGAGGTTAATTTCACTATAATAGCAAAGCTTCAAAGAAAAATGCAGCTTGGACACAGTCAACTTGTATTCCTGGAAGAAACGAAAAAAAGGTTTTTTTAAAGAATTAAAAATCATTTTGTAAATGAAATGAGAGTAGAAGAGGAAATAACTAGAAAAGAAATGAGAACTTTGGAGAAAGACTTAAAAGGAGGGTTCGAAGTTTAATATAATGGGTGCAAATATGATACCTAGAAGGTATCACAGATTCCCTTAAAATCAGAATAGCTTAAACAAAAGTTCTTGATTCCATGAGATAAAATGAACAAAATCAAAAGACTGAAAAACAGAAAAAAATTATACAAACAATCAATCCTGTGAAATAGGTTATGTGCATTAAGGGTGTGAAAATTGAGGCACAACTTTTTTGTAGTGGCAAGAAACTGGAAACCTAATGGTTGCCCATCAATTGGAGAATGGCTGAATAAGTTTTGAAATATGAATGTTATGGAATACTGTTGCTCTGTAAGAAATGACCAACAGGAAGATTTCAGAGAGGCCTGGAGAGACTTATATGAGCTGATGCTGAGCATCAGCATATGAGAGCATATGAGCATATGAGCAGGACCAAGAGATCATTATATACTTCATCAACAATACTATATGATGATCAATTCTGATGGATGTGGTTCTTTCAACAATGAGGGATTCAGGCCAAATCCAATGATCTTGGGAAGAAGAGAGTCACCTACTCTGGAGGTCAAGGACTTTTGTGTCCTCAGAGTTTAGCACATGACTGGCACATAATGAATGCTTACTGAGTGCATGCTAATTGACTGGCTGGTTGATGCAAATGAGATGGGAAAGAATAGGATGAACAGTCCTCAAAATGCAATTTGCAGGAGTTTAGAGTGTGTGAGATAGTAGCATGAGATGGGTGGGTAGACCTAAGGAGTATGGATTAAGAAGAAGAGTCTTTTAAATAAGAGATGACATGGTCAGGCTTATATATTAGGAATATTAAAAGCAGTGTTTAGGATGAATTGGGGGAGGGACTAGAGGTGAGGAGACAGTTTAGGAGATTGATATGATATAGGTAAAAGTCTTTGAGGAATTAAACTGGGATGAAGGTTGTACAAATGGAGGAGAGTGGAGTAGGCAAAAGATATTGTCCAGGTACAATTAATTGGATTGGCAATTGGTTTGGGTACATGAGTAAGGGAAGAATGAGGACTCAGGTGACTAAGGCACAAAATATGGCGATGTTACTAGCAGGACTGGGACGCATGGAGTCAGCCTACTATGAACAGCTTTGTCCTGGGCTGGCCCTATCTTGGTTCAGATGGTGCTTAATAGGTCTGGGAAACAATATATTAGAGTAATAAGTACTTTGTACTTTTCCTTTGGCCCTCTGCATCTAAAAGGACGGGCACGTGTCTATTATACATATGTGGAAACTGAGGTCCAAGGGAGGTGAAATTATTTTGTCCAAAGTGGAATTAGGGGCAGAGTCAGGACAATAAGCTAAGTCCCTCATCTCTTAGCCCTGAACTCTTTCCAAGATATCAGCTAATTGAGGCTCCTGAAATTCCTAAGGATGGAGAGATTATGACAAAAAACTACTGACTTCTGGTCATTTTCCATCACATCATCCTACCTTCCTTCAAAGCAATTAACATCCTCTAGTCTGCTGTGCCCAAAAAGAGATTTGGGAGGAGAGGATCACAAGAAATTGTGCCAGCTCTTCAGTGCCAATCTGCCCTGACCCTGGAGAGCACTTGCAAAATTCTGCCTAGTGACTGTGCCCAAAGTGTAGTAGGGACGTTAGAAAGGGAGAATGAGAGCTGAGGTAGAGCAGGTGTTGAAACCTGGCAGACACCCAATCTTTCTTCCACCACAATGGACACACAACACACACACACACACAGAGTATAATGACTTTTAGGACCCGGACAGTTACTGATACAATAAGCTCAGTCCTCTTTACAGGATAGAAAGACAATATGCTTTTGACTCCAGATCACCTGGTGCATTTCAAAAAGGCAATAAGATCAGAAGAATTATCTTGGGGGAGGATGAAAGGAAAATGTGAGAAAGCTTAGGAAAGGAAAAAAGGGGGGGATATGAATTTTTGCCTAATGGTGCACACATGGCAATCCATGTGCCCCATTTGTTCTTTCACGTGGCATGTGTTCTGATAGCAGAAAAGGAGAATTGCTACTCTGTGTCCACAGCTCCCATGGATGAGGCATTTATCTCATCAGATTGTTGAGATACAGTGTGGGTGTTTTGATGTCATTACTGCATGGATAGCAGTGTGAGGCTGAGAGCAGAGATGCTGAGATAAATAACACAGGATCCTTCAGAGGCACTGAAAGCAAGCAAGCAGGCTACGTTTTAAGGCTAGAAGGAGCCTGGGGGATCACCCAACCCAAGATTAGAAACCTAAACGATGAGAAAAGACTAGCTAATGGTAGAGCCAGGAAGAGAATTTAAACTTCAATTCCCGATTCTTAGTTCTTTCCATTGCAACAAGGAATTGAACTCCAGAGAATCTCCTAGGAAAAAGAAAGGATGGAACTCTCACTGTACTAGGGATTTGAAGGCCTATAGAAAAATGGAGTGCTTAGAATCAGCCCTGTGAGATGGTTAGAAAAGGGATAATTAGATCCATTTTGTAAATGGGAAAACAGAGGCTCAGAAAAGTTAAATCACTTCTTCAGATTCACCTCACAAGGCCAACAGAATTAGAATTCCAACTATAATATAGGTATTAAAGGACAGGCTCAAAAAAATCCCTGTTTTTCATGTGCTTTTTTTTTTTACCCTTGCTGCAGTAAATGGAAAATCTTCTACATATCCCTTTCCCCTCATCCTACCTAAAAAGAAACAGGAATAACCACTGGAACTTCCTACCATGGATATAAGCATACAAAACCTGAAGCAAGGGGATGTTTGGGATGCCTTTACAGCTTTTACAAGGAGACACACACAGGCAGTATAGTTGAAAGGAGCATGCTCCTCAGCTTGGTATATCGAGTTTACTGAGTTTACTAAGCTGGAAAATAATGATTCCATAGCCAGGAATTCAGAGGGCATCCACAGGTCTCTTAGAAGGAAGGCATTGGGGATAGAAGAAGAGAGTCTCCATTGAGACCAAATAAGATATAAAGTAAAAGGGAACTAGTTCCAACATGGTGGCAGAAGCCTCCCTTAATAAGGCTCCTTCCAAAGGTCCATACATTCTTGAGTTGACCTTCAACCCAAACAACAGAGTATCACACTTGGAATGAGAAGACCTCAGTAGTTTGGGACTCTCCATATCATCCTTAAGCTTGGTACTAAAATTACCAGTGGATCCTTCAATACCTATCTCCTCCTTTCCTTGTCCTGGTATTCTCCTAACTACTTGTTGCATATAAGATCATTTGCTATTTCCTGCAGCCAAGAAAAATCAGCATCATCCTGCCACTTTACTAACAGTTCTTTGACAATGTGCATCATTTGCCTAGCATCTTACAACAAGCCAATAGTCAAATTGGTATCTGAACTCACTGTCCTGGAATCCCTAGTTTTGTTGCTTAATTCACTAGGTCACTTAAGGGTATGAATGAGCTCATCTCTATCAGAAATTCATCCTGGAACTCATATTTAAGGAGAAATCCAGAGGCTTACAAAGTAGTCAAGAAAAAAAGAAAATCAAATGGTTGGAAGATGGAAAGATTTGTAGAGGTCAAAAGCATACAGACAGTGAAGCCAGAGAATGAACTCAGGGTGGGGGTAAAGGATGGAAAAAAATAATTCCTGCCGAACAAAAATGTCTCCACACAAAAAAGCTAACCCTGTGCCCAACTGAGAATGAAAGGAATGGAAAAGCTCAAGGGATCATCAAATTTAAAGCAGAATGTTGGCTGTGGTAACCTATTCTTTGTCAGCTAGTAAAGTTGGATGCCCAAAGGGTTTGGTAACCATGATAATCAATTAGCATTTTCCTCCACCAGCACCAAACATACGACGGAGATTGATAAGGGGCATAAAATAATATTTTAACCTGGAACTTTAGGAAAAGGTACTCTGAATCACATTAATTGTGACTTCCAATGTTTAATTCCGAAGCAATGTATATTGGTAATTCCCTTTCTCTAGGAAGAAACTAGGGAACAGCACAGCAAAGGGAAATAATCTAGAAGGAGCTAGAAGTTTCCCACTGGGACGTGGCCCTTGAAAACACAGGGAGCTTCAAATCCCAAACTGAAAACAATCTTGGTTTCTCTCCCATTCATAGGAATGGGAGGAAGTTATACGAAATAGGAAATTATATGAAAGGCAACTACTGTGGGACAATTGTGTCTTCCCCGGGACATCAACATCCAGAATATGCCCTTCACCAGTTGATCTAGAGATTGCCACATCATGCTTCTTGGCACTCCAACAGCTTGTGCCATACTATAAGGCCCTTGTCAAGCCTGGATGCAGAGTCCTGTTGCTGATTTAATTACACCTGAGTTTAAACCATTTTATATATCGCTTCCAACAAACTCAGTTGTTTTTGTCCTTAGATGAAAGAATGACCAAAAATGGGTTCCAGACGTTCTTCTGTTTTGGTTTTGGTTTGGTAGGGAGTACAGTAGATAGAATGCATGGCATAGAGTTAAAAAGACTTCAAATCTGGTCTCAAATACTTACTAATTATATGACTGAGGGCATGTCATTCAAAGCTGTTTGCCTCATTTCCTCATCTGTAAAATGAGTCGGAGAAGGAATGACAAACTACTCTATATCTATGCCAAAAACAAACAAAAAAAACCAAATGGGGTCATGAAGAGTCAGACACAATTGAACTGAGTGAACATCATTAACAATAATAAATAACATTCTTTAGTTTATACTTACAATTCACAAGAAAAGATAGCTCAAAACAACTTTCCTGGAGAAGGGGAAAAGCAGAAAAACCCATTCTGGGCTGGTTCTGAAACTACTTTTGGTGTGATGGATTTGATAGAACTTACTTCCCAAGAATGGCCTTTATATTTTCCAAGATAACTCTTTATTCCCAATCTACAAAACTTAAATTGACTCCTTCCTTACTGAAACCATGGAATTTGCATCAGAAGAAAGGAAGTTGATTTTTTGCTAATAGCCTTTCTAGTATGTTAAGTGGTCCTGCAGCTAGGTGATGCAGTACAGAGATATCTGAACTCAGATAATCACTAGCTATTTGACACTGGGCAAGTCACTTAACCTCTATTCTCATTTGTTTCCTCAGTTCCAAAATGAGGAATAATAATGGCACCTATTTCCCAGAACTATTTATGGAGATCAAATAAGATAATATTCATAATGTGCTTAGCACAGTGCCTGATATATAATAGGTGCTATATCCCCTATCATGTCTTCTATTTTTCCAACAAAAAACAATTCAAACACCTTTGACCGTCATCCAATTAGATGCCTCCCTACCTTTCTAGCCCCATCACAAATGTATCTTCCACACTAAGCATACATGTAATGTCAGCAGTACCATGGACCTTTGTTCAAAGTGTTCTTCATCCTCGGAATGTGCTTTTTCATATTTTCAGCCTTTTGAATTCCTATCTCTTAAAGTTTCAGGGCTTCATGGATTTATTGGGAAAGCAATAATTTTTGATATAGTTTAATTTTTACAGCAACAATGATTGTGTCTATGCTTCTATTAACATCAGGCTGACTGAATATTTGACCACACTGAGCTGACTTCCCCACCTTTAGTTAATTCTCTGTCAGAGATTTTCTTGACATTCACATGTATTTCATTGGTTCCTTATATAATGTTTTAAATTCTGTGGTTTTTAAGAATGGATATGACTTGAAGAGAAATGTAAAAGCTATAGCTCTGCAAAGCATATGACATGACTGTTAGAAGTACTGGTGTGGGAAAGTCAAGCATCTCAAGGGTCAACCAAACCCCAAGTAAAACAGGATAAGGAGCAACAAAAAATGGAGTTGAAAAGGGAAAAAAATGCCCAATGATTTCTGTAAACAGCCTGTTGAGTCCTTTGTAAATGACCCAAGCTCAACCATTCAGGTGGCATTGGGAACTTCCTCCTCACAAGAGCACCTACACCCTACGCCACAAATCACCTCATATTTATGACAAGTATCCAGTTGGGCTCTCATTTAGGGAAGGAGCCTAGTGATGAAGAGCTTCCCTCCCTGCTTTAGACTTGTCCCACAGATCACTCATTATATTATCCTCTCTATGCATATGATTCACAATGAATTGATACCTAATATCTCTCTTCATCATTAGCTGCCTATGAGATGCTGGATGTCCCACACACATTTCAAACCTAACAGGAACAAAAGAGAACTTATTATTCCCCTCAAACCCAATCATTTTCTGAAACTTCCTTCAAAAGACATCATCATCTTTCCTATCACCTCAAACTTGTTGCCAATCTTGATTCTTCATTATTATTCGGACCACACATTCAATTAATTGTTAACTCTTGCTGCTTTTTCCATCTACAACATTTCTCACATCTCCCCTTTCCTTTACCCACAAAGGTATAATTTGAATAAAAGCCTTTAACACCTTTTACTTGGACTGATATAATAACCTTCCAATTGCTCTCCCTGCATCAATTTTTTCCCATCGAAGTTGATCGCCTAGATCTTCATCTATGTCCTGTTTTCTAACTGTCCTGTAAGGCTTTCATTCTCTCATTTCCTCCTCCTTTTTCTCCCTCTTCTCCCTCTTCCTTCCCAGCCCCACTTTCTCCCCATCCCCTTTCTTCCTCTCTTCCACCTTTCTTCTGGCGATTTTTTTTTTCAATTTCCATGAGTTAAATTATCAGCTTTATAAAAAGAAACCCAAAATCCACAATAATCTTCTTGAACTCCAGTTTTATATCACCATCTGCCTACAGTCTTAGGACATCTTTATTCAGATGTCTTATCAGCATTTCCGATTAACCATGTTCAAAATGGAATTAACTCTCCTCTCTCAAACCTGTTCCCCCTTCTTACCTCTTCACTATCTTTTTCTCCTTAAGATCCAATGTGTATTTTACCTCCACAATATATTTTTCATGTGTCCTTTTCTCTCTACCCAAATAGTCACAAATATCCAGGGTAACTTTAGACTTCTTGATCAAATTTTTCCAAACAGAATACTAATCAGTTTCTCTACTTTTACCTACAGAAAAACTGGCTTCCTTGTTTCTCCTCAAATTTTGCATCTCATCCCATATCTCTATGCTTTGTATATTCACTCAATCTATTTTCCATGTTCAACCTCTTAACTTTTTTATGTAATAGATTCCAATTAAACTGAGCCCAGATACCATCTTCCATTAAAAGTCCTTTTTAATTTTCCACAGTTGTTAGTATACTCTTTTTGGCTGCTTTTTACATTTTTTTTTACTTGACCTAGAAGTTCTGTGTTTTTATCAGGGTATTCCTGGAGGTTCTACTTTTGGGATTTCTTTTGGGATATGACCTGCTGATTCTTTATATTTTTACTTTCACTCCTAGTTCTAAGAGACACAAACAGTTTTCATTTAAGATTTCTTAACTTGTAGTCCTCAGGCTTTTGAGAGGAGGGAGGTCATAATTTTCAAGAAACACAATGACTCTTAGATTATCTTCCTTTGAAATGTTTTCCAAGTCAATTGTTTTCAATATTAATTTATGTCCATTTCTTCAGTCTTTTGAATTTCTCTTAAAATTTCTTATTACACTGATTTATTTTCTGTATGGTCCACCTTCACTTTTAAGGAGTTCAATTCTTGTTTAAGGTTTTCACTATTTGTTCTAAGCCATTGATTCTCTTGCCTTTCTCTCTTCTTTTGCTATTCCAATTAGTATGTTTTATTTTATTTTTTCTAAATTCTCTTATAGAACTTTGGGTAGGACATTCTTTTCTCTGAGGTCTGGATTTGCTATGAAGTTCCTCTTTTCCACTGGGGTTACCATTTGTTCATAGCTCAATACAAGACATTTCTTCATTGTGTTCAATATTTTCTTCTATTTACTCATATCTCCAGCATCATTTCCTAGACTGGGGTTTGTACTTGGGTCAAAAATTTAGTTCATTTTAAAGATATAAAAACTGAGGTACAGAGTTAGGTTAAGTCTTTTGTCTCCAATTTCTGGACTCCTTATTATACTATATTTTCTTTCAGTTACTACAGAAACGACTGCTTTGAAAATAATATAATTGTAAAGTGCTTTATGATAACAGAACACTTGTTCAGTCATTATTTCATTTGATACCAAGAAATAGCATGACATAATAGAGAGAGTGCTAACCTTTCAATGCTTATTTTTAATAGTGCTATCTACACACACACACACACACACACACACACACACACACACACACACACACTGGTTTCCTAATGCTTCTAGAGGTCCACATTTAGGATTACATTGATTCTTTGACCAATTCAGATCAAACATTGAGTATCTCTTGGAAAACTGGCCTAGTCATACAACTTTTATGTATCTGAGGCAGAACTTAAAAGTGTTCCTGACTTAAAGGCTAGCTCTCAATCCAGCAGTTACCATGATTTCTGTTTTTACCTTGATTTTAAACAAAATCAAAAATTAAAAATATAGGTATAATGAGGCTCTTCCAAAATCAAATTTCAGTCCTTAATCTAACCCAGACAGACTTCCAGACCTAAGCGGAAGCTCAACCTTAAGTTTTGTTAGGGCAACAAGAGTTGTAGAGATTAAGCACCTGTCTCCAATAATCTAGGCTTCAAAACGTATTGAAATCAAAAGACTTTCTACAGACCATTTAACTATTTCCTTTAACTCAAATGTCTTCATGATAAGGAATTAATTTACCATTTTACCTATCTTTCAGATTGTACCAAATGTGCTCTTTTTAAAAAATAATTTTCCAGGTTTTGCCAAATGTGCATAAATCTGTTCCAAACGTGCCTACCTTTCCATTTCTACCCTAAGAATGATTTGTCATCCATTAATATCTTCTGCATGTCTCTGAATTTTACTTTAAATGGTGGTGACAAATCTTCATTTGTACTAAGGTAAGAAAAAAAAAAGCTTCAGGAGCACCTTGCTAAATAAGAAGAAGGGGGAGGATGAGAAGAAAGGGGAAAGAGGAGAGAGGGAGAAAAAAAGAGAGAGATGGAAGGAGAAGGAGAGGGAGGAGAAGAAGGAAGATAAGAAGAGGAAGAGAGGAAAGGGAAGAAGATGAGGAAGAGAAAGAGAAGAGAGAGAGAGAGAGAGAGAGAGAGAGAGAGAGAGAGAGAGAGAGAGAGAGAAAAGAGGATAGCTTATACCTTGAAAGTTTACAAAACACTTGACGTTATTTATTTGAGCATCACAACTCTGTAAGTACTATAGAAACTAATATTCCCATTTTACAGATGAATGAAATACAGTTCTACTTAGAAGATAATAGCCTTGAGGTTCTCTCTATCCCTTGCAGTCTGTTATGATGACAATCAGATCATTATCACCCATGGAGCAAATTCTGAAGTCCCCATCCCTAACCTGTCTCATCCATCTGCTTAGAGTTCTAATTGAGGAGACAGCTTTTGACTGATTATCACTTTCCCCCCTCTTTGAGTGAGACCATCTGTATCCACTGTCTCTTTGAATCAATTATGTGTTTCCATCTTGATTTGCCATATTAGGACAAGGACAGTAGAAGGAGGGCTAAATTCCTTTCTGTAGCTTCTCCTCACACAATATTCATATACTTGATGTGGTAGCAGATCAAAGCAGAGATTTTTTACAATAACTCTCCAAATAGGAAGGGAATGGGTACTTTCCAAACAACCAATTTTCATTTCTGCTGTAAAATCCTGAGTGATACTCGCCTTCACAACCTCAGAGAAGCAGGTAGCCGGTGAATGATGTTTTCCTCATTTTACATATGGAAAAAATGGCACACAGAAATAAAATGACTTGCCCAAAAGCACACAGCAGGTCAGCCCTGGAGCCAGGGATTGTATCCAGTACTTTTCTGGATCACAATTCATTTCATTGCACTCAGCGCCAAAATTCTTTTAAGTTTATCAAGAATTAAATTTTACAAGCCAAGACCACTAATTCAGAGTTAAAAGGGACCTTATCATTCATATAACTCAACTATTCCCATTTTATGAGGAAAGCAAATCCCAGCAAACTTGCTCAGGGTCACACCGCTGTTACATTCCAGATTTAAACCTGGATCTTCTAAATCTAAATCCAGTACTTTCTGCATTGCCTGAGTCTTGATAGCCAATAATATTAACAAAATTTGGCAAAATAGTTGTTTTCTGTCTACTTTCCCCAGATCTAAGATGGGGAAGTCATTTCTCCTTACTTAAAAGATACCTGTAACTCCCTTGAGTATACCAACTGTTAAATGGTCTATTCCTAGAGTATAGAAAATACTTACATACACACACACACACACACACACATACACACATATATATATATTATGTGTATACATATATAAAAGAATCAAAGTATATATAATATCATGAAAGCCCACACAAAAGCCTATGACTTAATTTTCCTTGTATTCACTTTATTTTTTACATTTTTTATTATTAACTTAATAAACCACCAATAAATATAAAAATATCAATATATACAAAGAACAGAAGCAACAGATTGTGACTGTGAAGTTCTATTATTTACAGCTTGGTTTTTTTAAGCATGTATTAAATTTAACAAAATTATATGCATGGTGCATAACTTATCTGTGGTCCTTTTTGAATTTTATGGATTTTCATTGATTCTGTTTTGTTTCTTTTCTTCTTTCTTTCTGAATTACTATCACTATTTACCCACTCCCTTGAACAATTCTGTGCCCTTCCCCCATCCCCAATAAAAGCCCTCCCTTCTAACAACTAAGAATAATTAAAATTGTTCTTTGGGTTCAGCTCATTTCACTCAATATAATTTTGAAAAATGGTTGTTGACAACCTTTGATCATTTACTTTTTGAAGAGTGGCTCTTTTTATTATATATTTCTGCCATTTCCTGTAAATTTTGGATATCAATCTTTTATTGTGGAATTTTTTGTAGTGTTTTTACTCCAATTAACTATATAGACAGCAATGATTTTGTTATTACAAGCATATTTCTATAACATACTCTTTGTTTATGTGTGCATTTAATCCTCCTTTAATCAATTTAAATAAGACCAACCTTCCCACTATCCCCAAGATTCCTCCAGGTTTCTATAGTCTTCTGGTGTAGCCTCAGTGATAGGAAATAGTAAATTGCTAGCACTTTCCCCCCAGTTTATTCCTTTCACCCTTTTTCTTTCCTATCTTAAAATCAACAAAACAGGAAAGTCCAAAATTTTGCATTTTGTCTTTCTTTACTCTCTTTCTACAACCTTTGAAGACAATGGGATTATGGAGGGAAATTTCTTTCTTTTTCCCTTATTAGAATGTAGGTAATTATTATTTAGCATTTCCTAATTTTTAATAGATTTGCTTTGCTGAAATTGTCTTTCCTGTGCATATTTTTTCATCATGAGTGCTTGAAAGTTTTCTATATTATTAAAGATCCATTTTTTCCTCTTGTAGAATTTATACTCAGTTTCCCACTGTCATTCTTTATTGCAAACTTTTTTCTTTGAGTTTTTGGAACATTTCATTCCAAGTTTACATCATCTTTTGAAGTGAAAAATAGTTTCATGTACTTCTAACTTTGGTTTCTTAGTATTTTGACTCTTTCTTTCTGACTGTTTCTATTATTTTTATTTGACCTGAGAGCTATGGATATTGATTAATGCTGTTCATGGATGTTTTCTAATTTAGAATTTCTTTCCAGAAGTGATCTATAGACTTTTTTTCTTTACCTTCAGTTTCTTTTAAATTTTTAGTTCTGAATAGATTTTATTTAAAATTGTTTCTTGAAATATAGTGTTCAGATTTTGTTTGGTTTTTGGTCATGGTTTTCAAAGTCTGATGATTTTCAAGTTTTATCATTCTGACCTGGGTTCCAGGTCAGTTTTTCTTTTCTTCCTTCAAGATAATAAGTATCATATGAATGTTGGAGGGGATGTGGGAAAACTGGGACACTGATACATTGTTGGTGGAGTTGTGAAAGAATCCAGCCATTCTGGAGAGCAATTTGGAACTATGCCCAAAAAGTTATCAAACTGTGCATACCCTTTGATCCAGCATTGCTGTTATTGGGCTTATATCCCAAAGAAATACTAAAGAGCGGAAAGGGACATGTATGTGCCAAACGTTTGTGGCAGCTCTTTTCGTAGTGGCTAGAAACTGGAAGATGAATGGATGTCCATCAGTTGGAGAATGGTTGGGTAAATTATGGTATATGAACGTTATGGAATATTATTGTTCTGTAAGAAATGACCAGCAGGAGGAATACAGAGAGGCCTGAAGAGACTTAAATCAACTGATGCTGAGTGAAATAAACAGAACCAGAAGATCACTGTACACTTCAACAACAATACTGTATGAGGACGTATTCTGATGGAAGTGGATATCTTCAACATAAAGAAGAGCCAACTCACTTCCAGTTGATCAATGATAGACAGAAATAACTACACCCAGAGAAGGAACACTGGGAAATGAGTGTAAACTATTAGCACTACTGTCTATCTACCCAGGTTACTTATACCTTCGGAAGCTAATAATTAATGTGCAACAAGAAAATGGTATTTACACACATGTATTGTATCTAGGTTATATTGTAACACATGTAAAATGTATGGGATTGCCTGTCATCGGGGGGAGGGAGTGGAGGGAGGGAGGGGATAATTTGGAAAAATGAATATAAGGGATAATATTATAAAAAAAGATAATAAGTATCATATACAATTTTAATTTTGCATTCTTTTGATTTTATTCTATTATTTCATGTCTTATTAAATCATTTAATTCAATCTGTTCTATTTTTTAAAATTCCATTAAGGATAGTTTTCCACCTTCAATTCTAAATTATTTATTTCTCCTTTCATTTTTTTCTGAACAGTTCTAATTTTCATTTTTAAAAGTCTCTTGATTCATTTCTTATTTTTGCTCAAATGATTTTTAAATGCTATACTTGAATTTATTTTGGTATGACTCTCTCCTTACTTTTGTGCTTCTCTTGACCTATAATATTTCTTCATTTTATTCAAAATTTTCTTTTGCTTACCTATATGTCCAATCTTAATTCCTAGATTGGTACTTTGTGCCTGAGTCAGATTCTGTTCTCAGCCCTTTCACCTCTTGGAAGGGAAGGACAGACCATGCTTAGTCTTCTGCCCCTTTATAGTTATGGATAAGACGGCAATAACCACAGCTCTGCCCCAATCCCTGACTTTGGCCTCCATCACTTGATGGCCCAGGATAAGGACTGTCCTTGACCCCACCTCAATTTCCTTTTGTACCCCTGACAGACTCCACCTAGATATTTGCAATTTGCTGTTGATTTCAAAGGTCCCCTGGTTTTCAGTCTGTCTGGGTACCATATTGGCCTTATGTTTTGTTATGACTCCAACACAGGGTTCAGGTTTGCATCCACTACCTTGGCTCCATCTTCCTTAGCAATAACTAACTGTAGTGGTTGGCTCCATCACCCACTGCTGTTCTGATAGGCCAGAGTTGAGATCCCACTGATTTCAGCTTCCATTTACCAAAGACTGGAATAACTTCCAAACACATTGACAAGTTCCTCTCTGAACGCCTCCAGGCTTCTGACTGTCTTCTTGTCTAATTGTAGACTGGAAAGAGGAGATTACTTGTGTTTCTTTTTAGCTTTACTAATCATTTAATGTGTTTTCCTTGTAAATATTTGCTGGAACTGGGCCCTTTTATGTCACTGTCTTAACCAGAAGTCAACGTGAATATCACTTTTTTGTAATCAGCAGGTCCTCAAAGGAAGGTGTAAACTAATTTTTATGAAATGAATATTTCAAATACATTAGGAATCATGCAACAAGTTCTCATCTCCCTCTCCTTGCCTTTTTGTTTTTTGCAAAGAATTTTTAAATAATATAAACAATTTCCCATAATTTATCTCTCTGGCAAAATCTGTCTCTGACATGTAAGACATGCATGTAAATATATATAAATCTATAGATACACATATATATGAATATGCATATGTGTTTACACATTATATATATGTAATACATGTGTGAGTTTTGCTTAAAACTGCTTACATTTATATAACATACACTTTTTGAGATATTTTCTTCAAGACAATCCTGTGAGATAGATAGTATAACTATCTTAATCTCATTTTATGGATGAGGGAACTAAGACAAAGGTGAAATGACTGGAATAGGATCACACAAAATGTAAATATTGTTGCTTGAAATAATAATAGCAATTCCATTTAGGTAGAACTCTAAAGCCTGCTAATGGAGACACCTGTCATTTCAATCTTTATCTCAATCAAATAAATCCCAAACCTTTCACAGGAACAAATAACAAAATGGACTAATTAGACTTCCACCTTTCATTTCAACCTCTTCTCCTCATCTGAAGCAGGTGGCTGGTGAACAATGAGAGAACACCCCTTAGATAATCTCCAGGGTGAGGGGTAGATAACACCCTCCCCCCTATCCTGGAATTGAGTATCAGCTGTCCCTTTTGTATAAGTGAAGAGCACAAAGGATCATGGGTGTGTCAGAACAATGGGGAAACCGGACAACCATCTGTCTCAGCACACTAAACTTCCATTCCTGAGCAGGTGAGGTAATTGGAAACACTGGGCTAAAATAAAGGGAGTGCAGATTCAGAGCATAAATAGAAAAGGTCAAAACATGATGAGTATTTATTAATGTGATCAAAGGAGTAGCCAACCTGAGAAGGTGAAAGGTTTGGATTAAGCCATGCTAAGGGCAGTGCTGAGTGCCTCATCTCCCATCATGGAGGGCAGTTTTGTGGAAAATACAATGGAGTTGGGACATCTGGGTTCCAATCTTAACTCAGCCACTTAGTAGCTATGTGGCTCTGAGCTAGTGACTTAAACTCTTTAAGTCCCACTTTGCTTACCTGTTAGCTAAACAAGGATAATTAATCTTATACCAGTAAGAGGTATCAAAGATAAAGTCTTTGCACCTATGATAATCTATATCTAGTAAATGACACTCAACCCAATTTTACAGTTGAAATGACTGAGACTCAGAAAAGTTAATTTGACTATAGTCACAAAAGTAGTAAGTGGCAGAGCCAATATTCAACATCCATCATCTTATTCCAAATCTGGCACTCATTCCATTAAACCACATTGCCTTCCCCTTTCTGGTTTCATAAGGGACAAAAATAAAGGAAATAGAATTCAATTAGAGCAAAAGAGGTGTTTTTAATAATTGATGAACTTGACAGAGAGGGACATTAAATTATAGAATAAGTAACCAAGAGAAGACTATAGAGTTTCCAAATCTAGAACCATTAAAAATGGTTCTGGACAACTGTCTGCTTTGGTTTCAGAAAAAATGGCCCTATGATTTCATTAGTATAGGAATTCATAGGTGAGGAAACTCTACCAAAATCAGGTTAGCACCTTCTCTGCAATTTTCAGTCTTAAAGAATTTAATGACCAGAGTAAGAATCAGAAATTGGTAGTTCAACCCTGGTCTTCCTGACCTATATAACACTATACTATGTCTCATATTTTATTATATATTTCATTTATTTATTATATAGTGTAGGTTATATCATGTTACATCATATTACAGCATAATGTGCTATAATATTATAATATAATATATAATATAATATAATATTATATATTTTATTATATAGTCTATATCATGTTACATTACCTTATATTGCATTATATTACATTGCATTACATATTTTATTATTTAGGGATGCCTAATTTGTTCCTAGAATATCATAGCTAATATTCCCAAATATTAGTTAAATATGAGAATAATCTACCTCAAAGAAAGGAATTAAACATTTTCAAGCAAGAATAATTGTACAAGGAAATAGTGAATGCGAAGGCAGAAATAACACCTGATTCACAGGAAAGGCAGTCTTCCTAAAGATGTCACAGCCTGCATTAGGTTATGGGGATGTCCCAAGGGAGGGCAAGGGCAGAAAAAAATGAAGTTAAGTGGGGAGGGTAAGGAGCACAGAAGGAAGAGAGGAAAGGCTGTAATGGAAGAGATGACGCAGTCCTTCAGCTTTCATCTGGTTGGCATTTGCTCCAAGTGGAGAGCTTTCAGAGCACTCTCCAAAGGAAAACCAGACTTCTATCACAGACAGAGTTAGCCTTGACATTCAGAACTCATCTGTCTTGTTAGTGTTTCCCGTTGTGTATTAATTAATATATGAAAGGACAGATTAGGAATCACTGCAGAACCTTCAACCCTGCTTCATAGTTCCCAATGCTCCTGCTCTGAAAGACTGATTTCTCCTGTCTCCCTCCCTCCCAATCAGGGAGGGACCTCCCTTTTCTGCTCTCTCCCCACTTTATCCTGGAGTGAAGAGTTGTGTATAATATCAAAGCTGATGTGAAGAGGACGCTGATTCAGACCAGATCAGAGTGGCCCCTCAGTATAAACTAGTCCTTTTTTGGACTTACTTTGTTCTGTTGATTGAATATTTACACACTGAGATCAAGACACCATCAAAACTTATCATCTGAAAATATGTCCATGCAAGGCTCCTTGGTTAAAGCACTGATTTAAATGCAGTCCTGGCTATTATTTGACTCATTGTTGTAGACCTCTGTTTCCTCATCAATACAATAGGGATAATCATAAGCAATGTCCACTTTTAAGGTTGTTAAGAGGAGGGCAGTCTGTCAAACTTAAGGGGATAAGATAAATAATAGTTACCACTTCTAAGTCCCTTAGAAGTGCTTCCTTCATAACCCTATGAGTGTGCCATTATCTTTATCTTACAACTATATTATTATCCAATAATTTGTATAGTGTGCCACATTTTTAAACATTCTCAAATATTGTCTCATTTCACCTTCACAACAGCCCTGTGGGGGGAGTGGGAACAACATGTATCACTATTTTACAGATAAGAAAATTGAGGCTCATTTGTTCAAGTGCCCAGGTAACATATCTGGAGCTAGGACTAGAATGGATACCTTCTAAATTAATTATCCATCTTATTCCCAGGACACCTCTTCTGGATCTAAGAACATTACAGAGCCAAATAGGTTCAGTAATAATTACAAAGCAGCCTAGTCTTTCATCAGCCCCAAATGGTATTACGCAATGACTGGGCCAAGGGAATTAGTGATTTTACAATTAGAATCATGATAGACAATAAAGAACTAATGGAAACACAAGATTCAATAATAAATGAAGTTCAAGTGGAAGGTTATTTTATGTAAACTCTGTTAGGCAAGCTGTTTTTAGGCCATGTAATTGAATCTTTCTAGTTTAGTTTAACAATAATCTCCCTGATCAGATAAACTCAATTGATAATGAGTAACATTTACATATGCTAACTTATTTAAGTCCAACATCAAACCCGTGAGATAGGTATTCATTTTTGGTTTCTTTTTTTAAATTAATTTTATGAACTGCTTTATGAATCATGTTGGGAGAGAAAAATCAAAACAAAAGGGAAAAGCCATGGAAGAGGAAAAACAAAACAAAACAAAAAAACAGAAAAAAGAAGTAAACATAGCATGTGTTGATTTACAGTCAATCTCCATAGTTCTTTTTCTGGATGCAGATGGCATTTTCTATCCAAAGTCTACTGTGATTGCCTTGGATGAGATAGGCATTAGTGATAGTGTTGCCTGCCTTTTTCAGATAAGCAACGGAGGCTTGAGAAGTTAACATAGCTAGTAAGTGTCAAGCGTCAAGTAGTATATCAACCTTGGACTTCCCGACTCCCAATTAATGTTTCACTATCTTCACTACTGGAACGAATTCTCCTCCTGTAGTCCTAATGACCTTATACTCTGTAGTGTTCTCTATCCATAGAGAGCATCCATTGATGAGGAGGAAGTGGCTAAACAATAGGTCTGTGAAATGAAATGTCCTCCCAAAGCAATGGAGTATTAGGGAGATAAACAGAGAGAGTGTGAGATTTGAAATAATCAGAGAAGCATGGTTTAATCCAAACACTGTAATTTAGTTCCCTAATCCAAAAAAATCTTTGCTTCTAAATTCCTATGGTATTTCCTAACAGGACCATTCATCTATAACAGCTTAAAAAAAAAAAGAATTTTTGAATTAACTTTATGCATATAGGTTGTGTCTTCCCAACCAGACTGTAATCTCCTGGGGGGCAGGGACCATTTCTTCAACTTCTTTGTATACCCCCTAGGTATCCATAATTTTATAAATTTCAGGCCTAAAATATCTGTTGGTTGGCTAACTTGCAAATTATCTGTTACTTTGCTTTGGAGAAATATTCTAAATTCCCTATGGAATTTAGAGCCACTAACATATTCCGGGGAGAAGATGTACCCAGGTTTAACCTAGCCCAGTTCTTAAGTTTTGTGTCATCATGGTTTTCCAAGTGCAGCTATTAACTCTCTAGTATGATCTCTTTTTGGTCTGAGATGTCACCTAGCAACACATATTTTATCATATCTCAGTTTCCATGGTACCAAGGGCTCAGCATTTCCCCTTTTGACTATCAGATGAAAGGCATGGGACAATGGGACCTGGAGGGTCTAGCAGCTCTATCCCAATGGAAAGATATATTTACTGACCCTCGCCTGTCCCCAGGGAAATATTCCTTGGAAACTGATCATAAAGATTCCCCACATTCCAGTCCCAGCCTCTGGATTTATGCTCTTCTTCAGGGCAGGAGGTGAGCAGGGTGGGCAGAAGAATTGTTCACTAGATGTTTGTTATCAAATAAGAAACTAAGAGACAGAATAAGGAATTTCCGAGAACACATGATATAAACAGATTGTAAAAGAATGTGTTGATTCATTCTCTTTGATGGATATATGGTTTGCGTTGCTTTGGGTTTTCCAGTAAAAGAAAACAAAATTTCCTAGGACCTCAGAGTTAATTCAGAGAGTATGAGAAAATAAGTCAAGGATTTGGGCATGATAGACATACTTACTTGTACATTCCGTATCCCACCCCCACCCACCAATCACATTTGGAGATTCAACTGTATTTCTATGGTAGGAGAAAAAAATAATTTATTCCCACATGTTAGAAGTCCAGAATGATCTGTGCCCTATTGCATTGATTTCATATCAGCATTTTTCCTTCCTGGGTTCTCCTTTGCCCTGATACTGAAACTTCGAGATTTTTGTTTCTTTAGAAGTAAGTCTGCTAAGGGGTGGGAAAATGTGTTAAATTTGGATAAAATTGTGAAAGTAGAGGAAGAAGAGAAAAAAGTATGACTAGGAAGGGGCACAGGTCAACAGAGAAATAACATTTCAAGAGAAAAATGATTGTAGCTAAATACCTTGAAGTATTTTCAGCAGATTTCCTTTTGAATTTTATTATTCTTATTTATTTCCCTCATTTATTATCCTCATTGAAAATAATATCCTGGCCATAATACCCAAATTAATGATATTAGACCTTCTACTTTGGCTGATAACTGAGGGTAGAGTTCTACCTTAGGAATCCAAAGGTAGTGGAAGTAGTCTCTAAAAAATGTTATAGAACTACATGATTCTATACATGATTCTCAACAAAATGATGAAAATGTTTTCCTCAAAAAAATCACATCTCAAATGAAAATGCAACTTCTTAAGGTCAATTTAACAAAATGAAATGGAAGAACAAAAGGAAAAATTATCAGCCTGCTTACATCTCATGGTTTAGTCAAAGGAATGTTGAAATTAAAGTCAGGTAGACCTGAATTTAGAAGAATTCTATTTCAGACACTATGTAACCATGGGCAAGTCACTTAACTCCCTATCAAAATCACAGGATGGGTATAAAGATCAAATGAGATAATGTGTATAAAGTTCTTTTCATGCCTGAAAGTCACCAAATAAATGTCAGCTAGTGGAGTAATTATTAGTTCATTCTTACCTTTTTCTATGATCAAGAGTTAAGGTGCTATTATTATTTTACATTTGATGTGTTTTAGATATCAATGCACAGGTAAATAAAACAGCATTTTCAGAGTTGAATAGAATTATTGCATTGTAAACTCACCTTCTATAGACTAACTTATATTATATTTGGTGCAATTCTAGTAGTAGACACAACCAAAGGGATGATATGCATCTCATTTCTGTTCCCACATGATTTTGATTCCCTTTACTAGAATATTTTGAAATATTTTGAAAGCTTTTCAATCTATTTTGTTTTGAGATTATGAGTATTTGATACAGAAGCATTTATTAAAAATCATTGTTCTTCAGTTTTTATATATTAATATTATGTACAGGCAACTATGAGCAGCAGTTCACTTCATAAAAATGGTTGAATGGAGTTTATTGATTGAGTTCCCCAGAATATTTTTAAAATTTGTGTTTGTAGTAGGGAGACTTGGTGTCTATCAGCCCACAAAAGATAGCCCACAAATGTATTTTTCTAACTACCCTACTATATCTTGCTCGGCATTTAATAGGTGCTAACATGACCTTTTGCCATTTTCACCATTTCCTTGTATAATTCTTATAGATCACTAAATTTAGGATGTTTAAGGGTATTCTTTTGGTAACTTCTGATAGCAACTACCTAATCCTGGATTGTCATCATCAATGTTTCTATTTCTCATGAGCCTTCCCATTTATCCAATATTTCTTTGTCAATATTAGAGATTGACTGGGTTTGTGCAGATGTCACCCATAGAAGATCATTTAGCTCTATCTAAAATAAAATTAAATAAGATAATTAAGTAAGTGTTTTTTAGCACAATGCCTGGAACATTGTAGGTGCTATGTTAATGTTTCTTCCTTCTCGCCTTTCCCTTCTCTTTTCCTTTCCTTTCTCTTTTCCTTTCCTTTCCTTTCCTTTCCTTTCCTTTCCTTCCTTTCCTTTCCTTTCCTTTCCTTTCCTTTCCTTTCCTTTCCTTTTCCTTCCCTTTCCCTTTCCTTCCCTTTCCCTTTCCCTTTCCTTCCCTTTCCCCCTTTCCTTTCCTTCCCTTTCCCCCTTTCCTTCCCTTCCCTTTCCCTTTCCTTTCCTTTCCTTTCCTTTCCTTTCCTTTCCTTTCCTTTCCTTTCCTTTCCTTTCCTCCTTTCCTTTCCTTTCCTTTCCTTTCCTTTCCTTTCCTTTCCTTTCCTTTCCTTTCCTTTCCTTTCCTTTCCTTTCCTTTCCTTTCCTTTCCTTTCCTTTCCTTTCCTTTCCTTTCCTTTCCTTTCCTTTCCTTTCCTTTCCTTTCCTTTCCTTTCCTTTCCTTTCCTTTCCTTTCCTTTCCTTTTCCTTTCCTTTCCTTTCCTTTTCCTTCCCTTTCCTTCCTTTCCTTCCCTTTCCTTTCCCTTTCCTTCCTTTCCCCTTTCCTTTCCTTCCCTTTCCCCTTTCCTTTCCTTCTTTCCTTTCCTTTCCTTTCTTTCCTTTCCTTTCCTTTCCTTTCCTTTCCTTTCCTTTCCTTTCCTTTCCTTTCCTTTCCTTTCCTTTCCTTTCCTTTCCTTTCCTTTCCTTTCCTTTCCTTTCCTTTCCTTTCCTTTCCTTTCCTTTCCTTTTCCTTTCTCTTTCCTTTCCCTTTCCTTTCCTTTCCTTTCCTTTCCTTTCCTTTCCTTTCCTTTCCTTTCCTTTCCTTTCCTTTCCTTTCCTTTCCTTTCCTTTCCTTCCCTTTCCCCTTTCCTTCCTTTCCTTTCCTTTCCTTTCCTTTCCTTTCCTTTCCTTTCCTTTCCTTTCCTTTCCTTTCCTTTCCTTTCCTTTCCTTTCCTTTCCTTTCCTTTCCTTTCCTTTCCTTTCCTTTCCTTTCTCTTTCCTTTCCCTTTCCTTTCCTTTCCTTTCTCTTTCCTTTCCCTTTCCTTTTCTTTCCTTTCCCTTTCCTTTCCTTTCTTTCCTTTCCTTTCCTTTCCTTTTATCCCCCTTAGCCTTTTCATTGGTTTCATCCAGAAGCAAAGCAACTGAACTTATTGCTTTGGCTAGCAATTTTGAATTTGCTATATCCAAAAGTACATTCTGGTTGGTTATCAGTTTTTACTATTGTTGAGTTAAGCGATGTCTGGTTGTTCCAGAAGGGTTTCTGTAAGTTTGTGACTTGTTATTGTGCTTTCAAGATGTCTATCCTCTTCTTCCTTTTTTTTTGGTGAGGAAGTGTTTATTTCTGTGCAGCTGTCTCAGGCTTTGTGTTTCATTAATATTGTATGGGTTTTTGTGGGAATACTACCCCAAATCTGTTATAATTCATTTTATGATTTAAAAGTCTACATTTAGGCTAGTATTGCAAAGATGCTTTAAACATGTTATCATTGATTTCAGGAATGTGAATATCTTAGATAGTCAACTACAGCCTTCAATTGGATATTTTATTATTATCTTCATTGCTATTATTAGTTGAAATAGTATTCTATAATTTAGCTTGCTACCGCTCTCCGCTAAATCGGACAGATATAAGGTAATACAGAAGAGTTCAAGAAGAGATAGGCTGGCAAAGATGCTTAAGTAGCTAAATTTCTTTCTCTGATTTAAGCCAAAATTCAATTAGAATTCAAAGAAGACTATGTCCACACAATTTGCATATAGCTTAAGTGAAGTGCATATATATATATATATATATATATATATATATATATATATATATATATATATATATATATATATGGCTTTACTCAGGAAGTCAATTTAAAACAACTATACCATCATACTCCTTACAAGGTGTCTCCTCTCTCTGACTCTTCCAAAAGACTTAAGAAGCACATTTATTTCTTAAAGAAATAATGAAAAATAAAAGAAGACAAACTTGAGGTCAATTAAAAGCAGATATTTGTCCAGAAATTGTGAGACAGAGACAGAAGACATTCAAATTCTTAAGATGTTTTTCAGACATCAGAGAGACTACTTTGGGCCCAAAAACTATCCATGGAGGAAGGGACTAAGCAAGGATAGACTCTCAACCATGTAGTTGACTTCTAAGGGAATTGTATTGTTATGAAAAAATATCAAATTACATTTTTAGCTAAAGGGAAGCAGAGCTGGCCTTCTCTAATGCTCCTTGATCACACTCAGTTTTTCCATCATCACTTTTTTTTTTCCTAAATGGAGGCATATTGCACATTAAAATCCACAAGGCTAATCAAGTATTCTACTCCCAGAGGTAGGGTTGATTATAGAACACTTAGTACTATAAAACAATTAGCCTTTATAGCATTTGAAAGAAGAAATTTTATTTGTAAAAATCATGGTATCAAAAGAACTGTAATTGGACTCAAGCTAAGGTTTGAGGGGGATCAGACTGGACAATCTCTATGGCCCCTTCCAGCTGTACTATGCTATACATATAGATCAGAGAAATAAAAAGGGCTAGGATTGGGGATTCATTGGACTGCTATCCAACTCATGCTAAAAACAAATCAAAACATCACTTTTATTGTCATTCTCCTCTACAAAAACCAAATTTCAGGTATATGTGCCTGACATTATTGATACATTATAATTTGGCTTCATTTTCCATTACTTCCCAATGGAGGCTACAGGAAGGTAAACAAACTAATGCATTGTTGATGGAACTGATAATTTTCTAGTCATTCTCTAAAGCAATAATTATCCAAATAAAAAGTGGCTAAAATGTGCAATCTCTTTGATTCAGAGATTCTTCTGGTAGGCATATATACCACGGTGATCAACGATTAGAAAGAAAGAAAGAAAAAGAAAGAAAGAAAGAAAGAAAGAAAGAAAGAAAGAAAGAGAGAGAGAGAGAAAGAAAGAAAGAAAGAAAGAAAGAAAGGTCATATGTAAACTGAAATTTAACAATACTTTTTGTGGTAGCAAAGAATAGAAAATAAAATATATGTCCATTGATTGGAAAATGGTAAAATAATGAAATATTACCTTGACATCAGAAACAACACTCAAGATGAATAGAGAAGCATGAACTTACATGAACACAATGATTTAAGCAGATCTAGGAAAACAATTCCTAAAACAACTGTGACAATATACATAAAAAGAATAAGAACAAAATGGTAGCTATATATTTTTACTATTTGAGTTAATTTGTAAAATTATAGCAATATTTTGTCCTGCTCTTTATATTTATGAGACAATATAAACTGGATTTAGTATATGATATGGTGCAACCGTGACTAAAATTTAATTTGAATCATATAGAAAACTATTAATAAAAATTTTTTCTAAAGGGCCGAAGGGAATAACATACTAATATTAGCATACACTAATACATTTTACTTCAATAAGATCCACGATTTCATGGAAAGGTCCAAGAGATGGGCAACAACTTTGTGAGAAAGATAATTCAAGTATTATTATCTCTATTTTCAGGTGGAAAAACTGAGAGGCTGCGACTTGTCCAAGGTCCCACACAGAATTAAATTGCAAAGCAAATTCAAGTCCTCTGATTCTTAAGATCAAGAGCCTTATTTCTATACTGAACTGTTTCTCTAGAGATAGAAGCCAAACTCTTGTCAAGACAAACTTTATTATGACTGATTGGTAGTCCTGAGTGGGGAAAAATTATTTCCTGTCTTTCTTAGATAAGTGGAGTATTTTCTTCCCCTGCACTTTCCTATAGATCCTTAAAGGAAATCCCAAAACAATTAAATACCAATGCCCTGGTTCTAATATTCAATTCCATTTCAAGGAAAGACCTCCGACTCATATTCTTATGGTTTTTTCCCATAGGTATAGATTTGTATTTCCAATAGATATCACCCACTGGTGGGTGATATCCTTCACCATCACCACATGACCAGACACTGTATTCTATCGTATAGTTCCTTTGATGACATCTTTATTCCTGTTTTTCTTTGAATTGTTTATGCTATATATTGTATTTCACTCACACCCACATGTCTCTCTATTGCTCTCTATGTGATAGTTATTTTCAATTCTTTGAAAACTATTCTGTTCAGTGTCTTAGAGCCACATAATACATGTAGAGATTGAGAGATAGGCTGGCAGAATTTTGGGGTCATAAAAATTTCCTGAAGGAATCTAATTCATTACTATCTGATTATAAGGCTAACTTTTCCTTTGGCCAGACAGTCAACAAGTATTTATTTAGCACTTACTTTAAGCATTATACTAAGTACAGGGAATACAAAGCTCCTGCCTGAAAAAGAGTATATTCAAATGGAGTAGACAACATATGAATAATGTGTAGATGCAAGACACACACAGCGTGTGCAGGAGGTAATCTTAATAGAGACAAAAGACTCTAGTAGCTGGGGAGAGCAGGGATTGCCTCATTCAAAAGATGGCATTTGAATCTTGAAGGAAAATGGGGATTCTAAGAAGATGAAAAGACTTATGTGTGTATATACATATCAACATACATGTTATATAGAGAGACAGAGACAGAGAAATGGATAAGTTCTATACAGGTTATCCATTCATCCCAAGCCATTGTTCATCATCCAGGGAATCCTTTATCTTCCTGATATGTTTGGACTTTGTCTTTTTTTTTAAATTATTTTTGTTTGACTTATGATTTCTTTAATGTAGGGACACTGTGTAAGGAAATTCCCTCCATCAATGCAACTTAGTATACTTTTCAGAACTACCTGGAACGGTGAAAGATTCAGTAATGTGTCCACAACCAGACATCTATTTACATCCAAGAAAGAATCTGAATCTTTTCTCCTGATTCTCTGGTCAGCCCTCTATGACATACTAAGCTATCTGTCCTCTTAATTCATATTGTTATCGTTTAAATCACTAACTTCAAGAAATTCTGTGTTGTGTCTATATTTTTTTAAATGGGGAAAAAAGCCCCACGACTGTACCTACCTTTCACACTCAGCAAAAGACCAGTCACTATGGAGAAAGGTAAGTAGAATAATCAGGCTCTGTTATTATTTTAAAATCTGGCTTTAAAGACAATAGATCAAGCAGAGCTAAGAATTATCATTCAATCTATTTGCATTTTATGTAATAATGCCCTAATGATTCAATTAGCATCGATTCTTCAGGTGCAACAATATTTTCTGCTGGATCCAGTAATTTAGCCCTTACTGTTGATTGATACAATCAATTACTTTAAGTAATGGAGCCGTTTGCAAGAAATTTGTTTAATAATTCACAAGTCAATTTTAAGAATATTGGGGAAAGAAAATGAACAGGCAGAAAATGTAAAAGGGGAAATAAAGAGAAGTTTAGAGAAGCTTCCCATTAGTTTAGAACTGGGCCGCTTCTGGGAAAGAAGCAGAAACCCAGTTTTTGGAGGTATTTAAGAATAGATACTCTTGAGAAAAAGTCTGGGAACATCCTGTATGATGTCAGAGATTATGCTAACTGACCTGTAAGGTCTTGGGTAGCTGACCTCGATAATATACTCTGATGTTATTCCTAAAGGACAATTCCCTGGCCTTATAGCTGTATCTCAGCTGTGGTTTACTCTAAAAGTCTTTTGGAGAAGGAAATAGTATCTACCAGTCGAGTTTGAAAATAGCAAAATGTGAAAAGGTTTGTGCTCTCTGCCTGCCTGTCCAAATCTAGCATCCATGTTATTATAATAATGGCCTTCGGCACAGACCTGACCTATGTCAGTTCCCTGTGTGGACATTTTTTGCCTCTAGGATAACATACAAACCCCTCTGTTTGGCATTTCAGCTTTTCACAATCTGGCTCCAACTTGCCTTTTCAGAATTATTCATAGAATTAGAATGTGAGCTCTATATTATAGCCATACCAAAAGCTCAGACTTCTATCTTCTGTCTTTGCACCTTCAAACAGGCTGATTCCCTATCTCAGAACTATACTGGATGCTCATCTGTCTCCTAGGATCCTTACTTTCCTTTAAGACTCTGTTCTCTTAACTACTTTCTCCTGGGAAAACCTTTCCTAATAGTTTCCCAGTGCTTTATGCACCCTCCTTTCTCAGATTATTTTATATTTATTTACTTATTTACCTATGTATCCCCCAGAATCTTAAAACTCCCCTGAGGGCAGGACCTATTTTTTTTTTTTATTTTTATAATCTAGTGACTAGGATACAGTAGGGTCTTAGTACTTTTCTTGGACTGTTGGACTGAATTGCTTTTGTCAAAGGTGATCTGTATGATATTTATTTATAGAACCTCAAAGATATACAGGTCCAAGCCTAAACCACAATTGAAAAGAAATCCCTTCTGGGTAACTCGCAATAATTGTTCATTCAGTTCCTACCTATATATCTCCAGAAATAGGGACACCTCCAGAAAAAGGAACAGAACAATGACAGTTGGCATTTATCCATCCTCTTCAGACTTACAAAGCACTTGACTCACAACAATTCTGTGAAATAAGTGGTATAATCATTATTGGGGAAACAGCTTCATAGAGATATAAAATGGTGACAATAATGGAGGTATGCAAATTAATTGGGATTAACTAAATAAGTAAATATATTTACTATCTTATGCAGTAAACTTAAAATTTACTATACCATTAACAGAAAATTGTTAATATCAGAAATTATTAATACCAAATAAAATATAGACTACCACTCCTTTAAATGATTCTTATAATATCAGAATTTCAGTTATGTTCTGATATTCCTTTTCTTAAGATATTTACTCTTGATTAGGTTCAGCTGAAGCACATCCTAGGTTTCTCCCTTATGATGGATATTGCCTTGTGGGGAGACTAGATCAAATTGTATCTTAGCTTTTAGTGTCTTTGCCTCCTTCCATTGGGATTAATGGAATGAAGGGCAAAATCACCAGAATGAAATGGCTTTCTTTGCCTAGAAGGGCCACTGAGATATCATGGCCAGGCTTTATTACCTCATACTGTCTCCTCCCCCTTTCCTCCTAAAGGTATAAGAAGCTTTTGGAGCTGGGAAATCATCTGAGCATTCCCCAAGGTAGCAGGTTTGCTGCCCTGATATCTCAATTAAAGATGCTTTATTCCTCAATTCAAGGCTTTTATTTATTTCAGAACACCACCATTTAAAAATATTTAATATGCATTATGTACTCTTTTGCTACCACTATTTGTTTTACATGGTTTCATATTGAAATCAAAGAATGTTGACAAATTCTAATTCATCACGAAACTACACTTTTAATCCAATTGGATAATAAATATATTTTTGATAAATGAGTCATTTTTCAGTCTAGCCCTGATTATTACCCATAAGTTTTCTTTTCCTTTTTTCCTTCATCAGTTTTCAATAAGGTTTAAAAGAAGGAATTCCCAGGCCACTGAAGCATGTTTAATCTCCATCTCTTGGATGGATTTTTTTAACCTTTCATGATGTGTGGTGAGATGCAAAGTTATGTTGCAATATTCCTCTACTTGAGAATTTCTGTAATTTAAAACAATTTTGCTTTTTGGCATTTTGAATATGAGGACAAGACTTCTACCCTTTTGGTAAAAAGGTTATTTTCTTTAAGGAGGTGAGAGGTGATTTTTATACTCTGAAGATGATCCCTAGATCTCAAAGCTTATCTAGAAAAATGACAATTGTGAATTAAATGAAAATATGAATTTTATCAGTAAAAATTACCTTTTTTCCAACATTCAGTATTTGTCTTTGCACTTTCTTCCTCATGTTGAATTTTTTTTCCCTCCATAGCAGTAGTTAGCAGCTATTTTTTCTACTGGTCTTCTCACTATTCTATCAACTGTGCACTGTGATCTTGAATAATCCTTGAAATATTTGACTTCTTCACAACTACAGCCACTGTAATAAGTCTAAAAATCATTAAATATGCTCCATTTTCTGTCCTTTGCTATTTCTCCCTTCACTATGCTGAAAGAAAGAAAAATAATTCTTATAAAAATACTTAGTTAAGTAAAACAAATTCCCACATTGGCCATGTCCAAAAATATCTCAGTCTTCACTCTGAATCCACTTCTGTCAGGATGGAGGTAGCATGTCCAATCATGAGTCTTCTCAAACCATATTTTTACAAGGATCTTGTTTTTCTTATAAGTTCTATCCTTTTTCTGAATCCCTCCATCACAAACAAAACAAAAAACTCAACAAGTTAAAAAAATAATTAAGTCATTGAGGAGAAATTCCCAGCAGTGCTAAAAATTTGCTCTCCAACTGGAGAAGTGCAAAGAATACAAGGTATTAGTCACTTTTTTTTATTAAAAAAGTTATAAAGTCAAGCTAACTCAGCATAATTTTTTCTTCCTTTTCATCAAATAACAAAGAAAAACTTTAGGCGCAGGAGATCACGCTGGATTCTCTTCTCTCAACTTTCCTAGGCCTTAATTCATTTGTGGGGAAGCTATGGCGAGAATCAGATATCTTCTTCTCACAGGTGTAAACCAAATAAGATGGTGGGAACAAATCTGAATCACCGTCTCTTGGGGATGTCCAGGGTCATGGGGTACAAGAAAGGAAAACAGGAAAATATTTTGCATTTTCACAATAGAAAAATAATTTTCTATTTCTAGAGAAGGATGTTTAGGAATCCTGAGAACCAGTGAAAAGGGGGATGAATGGCAAAGTTTTTGGTTGGTATTTTAATCAAGTACCATACCAACAGAGAGAGTCACATCTTCACCAACCCCATGGCACTCTTGATGTTGTAATGCATGACCCAGATTGGCCAAGGCCCAGGCCCATTCAGTGTCGCATTTGCCATAAGCCCATGGCTAGTAGCAGGGAGACAAACCAAAATATGGAAGCATTTACACAAGAGGAGTTAGCTGATGTAAGCCACCACAACTCAAACAGGCAGAAGAGGACCACGATTAGAAACTGTACCATATTCATTGTGGCAGAATCTTCAGAACATTGAACACCCCAGAAACCAAGTTTAAAATCCCAGAGTTTGAAGACTGTATCCTTCAACACAGCATTAGGTTCTTGTTCTGGGGGCTGAGGTACAAAAACAGTTAAATTATCTCTTTTCTTGGGCCAGGATATTAACTATTCAAAAGGTGTGTGATGATTGCCATGGCAATGCTGTCTTTATGATGGCATCCACCTTTGTAACATACATCTCTGTCCAGTTAAAGTAAGGCCAATTCTAGGCTAAGAGAAGAATGGGGTTAACTTAGAAAAACCCAACATTAAAATCAACCAAGATTTCCAGAACTTTGAGTCCGGAATTTTCAAGCAGTAGATGAAGGAAGAAGGAACTGGTGAATCCAATATAGGCTGAGGCAAAGAGAAGGCCGCCTTATCTCTGATATAATGAAAAGCTTTGGTCCTCCCCAAAAAACTGAGTATCCCCCTTTGTATAACTTCCTTGCCTTTCTCTTCTGAGAGATCATCCCCAAAGCTTCAGTGCTGATATTGCTTAAGGTGGGAGCTACACAAGTATAAACACATATATGTGTATATATACATATGTGTTCATATATCTATCTATCTATCTACATATACTGCAGCAGAAGAAGTCAGACCATAAGGAATGTCTTGGTGAAGTAGAAAGAAAATAAGATTATGACTCAGGAGACCTGAATTCTAAGTCTAGCTTTGCCACCATCTTGCATGGTGAACTTGAAGTTGCCATTCTATGTCTCTGGACCTCAGTTTGCTCATCTGTAAAATTGAGGTGGTGGTGATAAAGATTTCTGTTCAAGTATAAATTGAGTCAAATGACCTTTGAGATCCTTTCCAACTTGGATTCTATGATTGTGAAATTAAATAACTATAATTTATCTATAAACTAACTAGTGCCATCATTCTGTGATGTTAATTTACCAAGGAAATATTTTTTTGGGAATTAAGTGACTTGCCCAAGGTCACACAGCTAGGAAGTGTTAAGTGTCTGAGGCCAGATTTGAACCTCCTGACTTCAGGACTGGTGCTCTATCCTATATTCACCTAGCTGTCCCTACCAACGAGATCTTTAGAAATTCTTGGTGTTAGGACACACATAAAGCCCCTTCTTCTTTAATGGTGCAATAGAAAGACCACTCAATTGAGAGAGAAATTAAGTTGGAATCCTTTTTCTGCCCTTTATTAGCTATGCAATCTAAGGCAAATCACTTAATCCCTTTGGGTCCCAGTATTACAATTTGTAAAATGAGATGTTGGACTAAAAATGACATTTAAGGTCTCTTTTATATTTAAGTCTATGATTCTATTGTACATTTGATAGGAAAATGGTGGTAATGGACTAGTATTGAAAATGGAAACCAAAAGTTAGTTCTGGAAGTACTGTCTGCATAACCATATACATCAAGACCTGGTCACTTAACCTACCACCTCATTCTTTCACAATGGCATATCTTAAATAGTACTGTGTTTTACATAGGAATAACTCCACTACATGCTTATGCCCCTAGAACTGTGCAGCCTCCTAGAAGCAGAGTGATGGAACGTAGGACTTTCCTAAGCTTGTGATTTTATGATGTATTATTCTTCCAAGAAAGAATAGTTCACAGTTAAGCGGTAGTTTTAAAATGTATAACCCATGATTTTCCGGGTGAAACAATTAGCCCTGAGTTGTTTCATTTATTGGCATAGTCACCATAAAATGCCAGGGTTGGTGCAGTGCCCAGCTGCTAGCCAGACTTGTCTGAACTGAACAGGGGAAAATGAGAGATCAAAGTTGGATTCCAGCCAAACAGCTTCCTCGACTTTGTAGCTCCAGATGTTAGCCTGTCATTGTAAACCAATTGAGTTAATTGGGAATTTCTTTGGAACCATTCAGCATTCCAAGTCGACCCCAACATTGCAGTGGTACATAAAATATGAGAAAGCAGCAAGGGAAAAACAAAATTTCCTTGGAATTAACTTACCATTCCTATCATGATAAGTATTAAATCCCAAACACTTTTGAGATTCGGATTGGTGGAGGTGGGCAATTGAATCAGATTTCCTTTATATATTAAAAAAAATGTGCTTTTCCCTCCCAAAAAGCATCAGTCTGACATATATTAAAAAGGCTTGGACCTGCATCTTTAGTTCTGTGCTCTTTAACAACAGCCCATTGTCAAAACTCCACTCCCACCCTTAGATAGCAATCTTGACCCTAGTGCAGGAAACTCTAATAGATGTCACTGTTCCTCTCTCCATATATTGAATACAAACTCCAAGGAGAGGCCTTCCTAGTCTCCTCCCAATTCCCTTTTGTGTTTCATTGTGTTTCACCAAATCTATATCAGATAATCTGAAACACTTATTGGTAAGCACAAGTAGGATAGGAAATGGGAGAATCTGCTTTTCTATATGATTTCATGCATTAAAAGACACAAAAAATTCTAAATAAAATCTTGTGAAGTCAGCAGTACAGAAACTGAGAGTGCTAATGATGCTTGCAAGCTTGACAAAGAGGTGGAGACAAACTGGTATAGAGTTGCATGATTGGAGAGAAATCCAAGGGCTATTTAATTTAACAGCTACCTGAACCATGATCTCCTCTACAACTTACCTGACAAATGGTCCTCCTATAGTGATGGAGATACTTTCTCTCTGCTTCTCTCCACGTTCCTCACATCCTATTAAACCTTCTGTTTTCACGATAGGTTCAATTTTCAGGAAGTTTTCCAAATAATAATCTGAAATGCCCCTCTTTAACATCTACCTAATGATGCTCCTAATTCTGGCCTGTGTGGCAAAACAGAACAAGTTTGAGTCCTCTTTTCATATAATAACCCTTCAAATACTTTAGACAATTATTAAGTATTCTCTTTCGTAGACTCCTCCATTTTTTTTCCAAATGGCCCTCACACTCTTCAAAATTGCATCTAGATCTGAACACAATAATACTGATGTGATCTGACCAAGGCAGAACATGCAGGGGCTATCCTTACCTCCCTTAGCGTCTTCTCTTGTCTCCCTTTAAAGCAGTTTAAGATTACATTGCTTTTTGGCTCCAACATCATCTGTTTGACTCATGTTGAACCCGACTCATATAGAACTTGAAATACCCTAAAACTCCTAAGTCTTTTGGAGAGGAATTGCTATCTAGCCAAAGAGATCCCATCTTTTATTTATGACGTTGACTTTTGAGTTTGTGTGATATTTGTCACTATTAAATTTCATTTTAATTAAATTAGCCCAATGGTATATAGCCTGTCAAATTTTTTTTTCAAATCATGACTGTCATTCGGTGTGGTTATCATCCCTCCCCATGCAATTCTTCCACCTAGGCCTTTCTTCAAGTCATTCAAAAAATATTAAACCATCATACAGTCAAGCACAGATTCCTGGGGCATACATTAGAGATCGCCTCCCAAATGATGTTAAACTATTTATTACTATTTTTGAAACCAATTATTCAACCAGCTCCTGAATTCACCTTATTATATTAGCATCAAAAGCATTTGTCAAATATTTGCTAAAATCTAGTTAATGATATACAAAGTATCACCATAATCTACCCCATCAAGAAAGGAAATAAAGTTCTAAATCCTCCATTCAGATCCCTATTACTTCTTTCTTGGACTACTGTAATGATCTCCCTAATTCAATCTCTTTCTACTCAAATTCATTATCTACATAGCTGCCAAAGTGATCTGACACGGGGTATGGGTCTGATCACGACACTGCCCTATTTAATGAGCACCAGTAGTTCTCTGTGCCTCTGGGTTACAATATAAACCCCGCTCCACCCCCTAGGACATTCAAGTTGAATAAAGCATATATTCTATTTTGTCAAATCGCAGTGAACCAAAGTTCCCTTTTTGTATTGAGATCTCTATTTTACTTTGCTTATTACCTGTATTTTTGCATTTCTTTGTGGACATTTGAGGTTATAAGATTTATATAAATTTAATACTGAAAAGGACTTCAGAGATCAACAAGTACAATACATATAGGTAAACTAAAGCCCAGTTTGGTGAAGTGATTTGTCCAGTCACACAGCTAATAAATAAAGCAAGATCTGAAGCCAGGCCTTCCTGACTCAAACTATCCACTGTATCACACTGCCTCAAAGCTGTAATCTTTTAGGATGTAGTCACAGAATATTAAACCTTAAAAGACATCTAGTCCAACTCTCTTATTTTTATAAATGCGGAAAATGTAGCCCCGATGGAGAGGGATTGAAACCATAGTCACACCTAAGAAATGGCATAGCAAGGATTAAACCCACATCTGGCAATTCTACAGCCAACATTCTTTCCACTACAGTGTACTGTGGCCACTATTTCTAAAAGAAATCATCACTTCCACAGTACCACTCATCAGCTTCCTAGGTGGGCCTTAGGAACTACAGAAAGGACCAAGAACGTCAGTCTTTAGCACAAACTAGGCACCCAATAAATGCTAGTTGACTGATTGATTAAATGAAATCCCACATGACTAGATTCTTTGAGAGCAGGGTATGTTTTTTTTTAACTTTAGCAGATGTTTATTAAGTATTTATTACCAACCAATCAATGATCATTAAAGAAGGGGCTACCACGTACCAGACATGCTACTTACTGGAGATACAAAAATAAAGAAAAAGTTGTCTTTGCCCTCAAGAAACATATATTTCTATATATTGTATATAGAGAGCACTTGCTTGACCAGCATCTGTGAAAAATTAAGGGAAAAAAGCAAGTTGTGTTGAGCAGAATGGGTTTTTTTTAACCCTTCTTTATATCCACAGCATTTAAGCTATGCTTGACACATAGTAGGTAATTTTTTAAAATGCTATTTAACAGATTGAGTCTCAGAAAGATAAGCATTTTCTCTTATCCTGTGGCCAGTGAATGGGGGGAGGAGGAATAGGAAGAAGAAGGGAGAGCTAAGGAGGAAAGGCTGAGAAAACTCATATTCCTTCTGACTACAAAGATGTCTATCCTATCTAAAGCACTTTAGAAACAATGAATTTAAGTTCATAAGATCCCTAGCTTAAAGAAAGAGTATAAATCATCCAAAAGAGATAAATCCTATAATATTCTACCTGGATACTTCTTATAACTATACTAAATCTCTTTTCACTTTTTTTTCTTTTGTTACATTCTATACCCATTGAAAAAAAGAGTGGTCTTAAGTCAAAAAGATCAAGATTCAAGTTATTACTCTGGCATATCATAATATCTGTATGGACACAGGCAAATCATTCAGATTCAAAGTGGCCCTAGGCAACTAAAATTCTTTCAAGTTAGAGACAAATTGCTGATCTCATTGGTAGGAAAAGTTTCCAAGGCAGGGAGTTCTCTCCTGAGATGAAATTAAAGACCTAGACTCTGTCCTCCAAAATCTCCAACGAACATGAAAAAATTCCATATCTTGTTTTGTGTGGTAATATGTGTTCATGTTTTGTGTTTTTGTTCCTGATCATTACTGGTTTTCATGAGACATTTTAAAGAAGATTTAGTGATAATAAATTAGGACCACAAATGTGATACAATCTCATTTAGTGTTTTCTCTTTTAATAAGCTATACTAAGCACTTCCACTCAAAAGCTTAAAAAAATAGAAGACAGATTAAAATACCACTCAGCGAAGTCAAGGATTGTATCTCATGTATCTTGTGACTTGCAACCACTCAGTTCTGGTTAAGAGCTGATTTTTGGTCTAATGAGCCCAAGAATATAAAAGAACTCTACACACACAACATGCCCTGCTCTCTTATTCAGCTTCCTTCAATTTTTTTTTTCAAATCTGCATTTTAAGGAAAAAGAAAAATAGGACTAGAATTTTCATGTCATTTACCAAGATTTCTAGAATGAGTCTATGAAGATGGTAGGAATAGCTTTCCTTTCGATGTCTCTATACTAGTTAAGAACAGCAGCGTCTTTCAAAGGAAGCTTTTGTTCAGGGAATATCCTTTGGGCCTGGGAGATGGTTGTAGAAAAGAAGGAATTCATCAAATTTTTGTCAGAACTCTATTTTCCTCTCTGGCAATAAATTCTGTTTCTAGATATAGTTTTATAGTTGGTAACCATTTATATCTAAAGGATCATCAAGGACCAATGTTTTTTTATCCCTTAGAACTCTTAGGTTGAAATAAAGATATAAATAATCTGAGATTTTAAGAGTGCAACTATAGATTCCACCAAAACTTCTTTATATCATGCTAGCTAACAGCATATTTCCAGTGGCACTATAGATAGAACTCTAAGGTTAAGAAAACTTGAGCTCCAATCTTGCCTCAGATATGTTCAGATATTGTGTGACACTGCGCAAGTCACTTCACCTCTGCTTGCCTCGGCTCCCTCAGTTATAAAATAGATGTGATAATAGCACTTCTCTCTAGGGCTTATTGTGAGGCCCAAATGAGATAATATTTATAAAAGAACTGAGCAACTGTAAGAAAGGACCAGCAGGAGGAATACAGAGAGGCTTGGAGAGACTTACATCAACTGATGCTGAGTGAAATGAGCAGAACCAGAAGATCACTGTACACTTCAACAACAATACTGTATGAGGATGTATTCTGATGGAAGTGGATATCTTCAACATAAAGAAGATCCAACTCACTTCCAGCTGATCAATGATGGACAGAAACAACTACACCCAGAGAAGGAACATTGGGAAGTGAATGTAAATTGTTAGCACTACTGTCTATCTACCCAGGTTACTTACACCTTCGGAATCTAATATTTAATGTGCAACAAGAAAATGGTATTTACACACATATATTGTATCTAGGTTATACTGTAACACATGTAAAATGTATGGGATTGCCTGTCATCTAGGGGAGGGAGTAGAGGAAGGGGGGGATAATTGGAAAAATGAATACAAGGGATAATATAAAAAAATTACTCATGCATATATACTGTGGAAAAAATTCTCAATAAAAAAAAACTGAGCAAAACTTAGAACATTATAGAAATATTGTTATTATGTCTAAGTCCAATATATCTGGATTGCTAAATTGAAAATTAAAAAGGCAAACAAGATGGATAAATTTAAATTATTTTTCATATTTGAGGGGTGTAGAAGATACTGAAATTAAGGTCTGAACTTCCCAGAGTCTTATGAACTCAAGAATAAGGACCCTGTCTCCAGATTTACTAGAGTTGATCTATGATGGGTGTTATTCATTGTAAATTGTCATCAGACTCTGTAGGTGTGTGTATGTGTGTGTACGGGATAGACCTCTGAATGTTCTCTTTCAAAAAACCAAACTATTAGGATGACTTTATTCTATGTTTAATTGATGAACTCCAAGTTCTTTCTAGCCAACAGGGTATCACAGCAGGGTGATATCACAGTATAAATTGTTGTATAACTTTAAGTCTATTAAGATTCAGATTCTTGTTGAGTTTCAGCCCTGGCTATTATCAATTTAGGGAATTTACTCAACCACTCTGGTCCTCATTTTTCTGATTTCCAAATGGAGATAAAAATACTTGTCTTACCTACATTTGTAGGATCAAGCAAGATAATATTTGTGAAAGAATAGTGACTTTGCAGTTTGAAGGATAGATTATAAAAGAGAAAATGAATCTTCCTCTGGAATAGGTGGAAGATAGCCAGTACAGTGTTGTGAAGAAGAATCATGAACTGTTACTTCTTTCCTTTTAAAACAGTAAAAAAAATGGCCAATTTGCTTAGTCCTGTTTCATAGAGCAAATTACTTATGTGAACTGTCTGTAAAAACATTTACTAAATCCTTCCCCCCTGAAATTCTACATAATAAAAATGAAATATACCTCATACTAGTAGACAAGGCGGGGGGAATGATAAAGCAGGTGTTCTGTTTCATTTGATGCAAAATTTTATATATGATGAATTAAGAAAATAATCCAGGTTCTGAAACAGGGCAGTAATACAGCTAGGTCCCATCCAAATAATGTGAATAATGAATCCTATGAAATGGTACATGCATTAGAATTCATACCATTTGAAGATATAACTTGTAAAATGTGGAAATTGGTCCTAATTCAATGGAAATTTGAAATGTAAATTCAAATAATGAAACCAGGAAATTCTTGATTTACCCTAATTAGAACCTTCTAGAACAAATTAAAGGTTTGGGAGCTTTGAGAAGATATAGATTCTTTTGAGTGACCAGAAAGGGAAAAAAAGGTCATGTTATTATTTGGGGGGTGAAGTAGGGTGAATATTGCATAACTTCATTTAGTGGTTCCATCTGTTCTGACTTCAAGCTTCTCAGACATTTCAAGACTAATTCTGTACTTTGTTCTTATTTTTTTCAGCTTTCAATTCCCAGATTTCCTTGTGGGGCAAAACTATATACATAGATTTTTATTTCTTAACATTTTTTTCAATTTCTCTGTGATTATGCTTCCCTCTCCAAAGATCTTATTCAAGTTGTTTGAGTAGGGGCGTTGAGAGAGGGAAGAGTATAATCAGATGTGTGTTTGTCCACCCTTCCTTAGAATGGGCACAGTGGTGGTGAAGATGAATTCCTCAAAACTTCCAAGTACGGCCCAAAGCTATGGGCTATTCTTTCTGACTTTTCTTTCTGACACCAGCAATAACACGATCTGTATATATGCTATTTTACTTGGCCATCTCATCAGCATGGATCCAACTAAGATCTTTATACTGATGCTTCTCTAATACATTTGTACAGCCTTAATTTCTCTTTCGGCATACTAGAGAGAGTGTCAAGTATGGAGTCAGGAAGACTCATCATATCCCTTAGTTCAAATCCAGACTCAGACATATAGTAACTATGTGAAGCTGGGCAAATCACTTAACCCTGTTTGCCTCAGTTTACTCATCTGTAAAACAAACTGGAGAAGGAAATGGCAAACCACTCAAGTACCTTTGCTATAAAAACCCCAAATGGGAGCACAGAGTTGGTGCAACTGGAAAATGCTTAACAATTTTTTTCTGCTGTCTTCAATCTCTTATAACCAATTCTTTAGTGGACATCTCAAAGTGGATGTTCCACAGATATCTTAAAGTCTGCACATACCAAACTGAACTCATTTCCCCTACACACACACACAAACATACACACCAATTCCTTTATTCTTCCTCAGTTTCCCATTACTCCTGAGGAAATCATCAACATCCTCATCACCAGACTCATAAACTAGCTATCATTCTCAACTCCTCATTATCTCCCCATGCTCCCTCCCCCCAATATCCAATTTATTGTCAATGGCTATAGAATATGCCTTTAATGTCTTTTCTATACTGCCCCTACTCTTCTTTGACACGACCAATCATGTTAGTACAGGCTCTCACTCCTTCTGCTGATTAGCTTGTCTGCCACAAGTCTCACCCCATTCCTCTCCTTCCTCCTCTCAGCTGCCAAAGCGATCTTCCTAAAGAGTAGGTCTGATCATGTTACCCACTGTTCAGTAAACTCTAGTGGCTTCCCATCACCTCCATGATCAAATACCCTCCTTTTGGTATTCAAAGGCCTTCATAACTGCCCATCTACTTTTCTAGGATTTTTATATCTTACATTCCTATCATATATTCTGTGATGCATTATCCCTGGATTCCTTTTGATGCTTCTCAGATGAGATACTCCATCTCCTGACTGGGCATTTTCACTAACTCTTCTCCATTACTGCAATATTTTCATAGTTGCTTCCTGGCTTCCATGATTTTCATCAAGTCCCAGCTAAAACTTCTAAAGGAAGCCTTTCCCTCTCTACCTTAGTTATACTGTTTTCCCTCTGTTGATTATTTTTAATTTCGCTACCATATAGCTGAATTGTACATAGTTGTCTCTCCCCAGTTAGACTATGAGCTTCTTGAGAACAGAAACTCTCTCTCACTTTTCTTTGTATTCCTAGTGTTTAGCCCGCAGCAGGTACTTAAGAATTTTTTATTGACCAACTGATTGATGGCCTCCCTAAGCTCTTTTCAATCCCTGCATGGGTCACAATCTGGATGTGTTTAAGTACTGATCTCATTGTGGTGAGGTGTTCCAACAGTTTCTTTCTTTCTTTTCCAAAGTTGGTCATCTCAAGTTTATGGCCATGAAGAAAGGGAACAGATCAGAATAGTAGTCAAAGGACAAATCCATAAAACAAATGTGGTTTCTCCATGTTGTCCCCCCATTGCTTATTGTCCTCTTGTTCAGCTTCTTACAGAGCATACTGCCAAGTATAATTCTGACCTTCTGATCTGACTGGTATTCTTAAAAAGATCAATGTGGTCCAAGGATTTTAGTTGGCTCTTGTCAGCCCTTACACTCCTTTAATTCTAAGATGTATTCTCTTTCCCTGGATTAGATAATTGAAAATTTGCTGTTTTCTCTAACTTCAGCTCTGGCCTATTTTCAAGGCAGAATGATTAGTAGTATACTGATGTTTTCCTCTTTATGAAAGAAGGAAAGAATAGGAGGTCAAAGAGGGACTTTCTCCCTTTTCTATATTATCCTCTGCGTGTATTCAATTACCAGTCAAGCCGGCTAAGCCCTTAGGTGCTCCAAAGAAAAGTTGATTAACTTCCCTATAAACTAAAGGCATAGATCTAGAAGAAGTTCAAGAGTCTGGATTCAGAGGTTAAGACGGAGGGAAAGGAGCAGGACTAGCAAGCATGTGGTCATCTTGCCTACATAGATGGCCACAAATGAAGGTGAAATATGAGTCTGGGGTCAGTTTTTAGACATAGTAAACTAAGTGAGCTAATTTTTACTCACATAGTCACCAATCAAGAAAGCTGGTCTTGGGGCAGGAGCTCCAAAGATCAATGATTAACTTCCTGGAGGCACAGATTCATGTAAAATGAGCGAGTTCTTTAAGTCTCTTCCAGCTCTAAATCAATAATAAAACTGCAACTATCCAAGTTCTACTGGGAATTTATTGCTATGGATAGCCAAGTTTTCCATATGGTTAAGGATTAACCCTTTTAAGAAAAAAAATCAGTTAATAATTTAAGCCATCTTATGTAGAATTTTTGCTAAAATTAATTACATATTTATCTGCCTTCTTAACCTTAGGTTAAGAAGGCAGATAAATATGTAATTTATTGTACTCTGCTGTAATATAGAGATAGCCTCAGAGGCTATTGAGATGTGTAGAGCTATTTGCCTGTACACTGCATATTCTCAGACAGTTATATATCTGGAGTTCTTGTCTGATATCTTTATTGATTTTCTCCTTCCTTGTTATTAGTTATCACTTTTCAGTGTTATAAATATATAAATATACATACTTATAATGCTACTTTTTTTTTCCCCCTGAGCCTGGGGTTAAGTGACTTGCCCAGGGTCACACAGCTAGGAAGTGTTAAGTGTCTGAGACCAGATTTGAACTCGGGTCCTTCTGACTTCAGAGTTGGTGCTCTATCTACTGTGCCATCTAGTTGCCCATATATCTCTACTTCTAATTTGCTGCTTCCAATCTTCTATGGACATAAAATATGATACCATGCTTGTTGGAATTTTGTGAAAAGTAAGACTAGACACACTGAACAACCAAAATTCTCTTGTGTGAATAGAGGATTTTCATTGTTCAAAGATATTTTTTCTTTATTCTTGATCTTTGATTATGTTCTTTACTGCTGAATAGATTTCATTTAGATAGTTTCTACTTGGATTTATGACCTAGACCAAATTTACATATCTGAATTTCCTCACAATCATGTAAAATTATTATTATTGCAACAAATATAGCATGGCATTTAAAAACATAAATACACTGTTGTTATAAATAATACAGAGGCAGCATGACAAAATGGATAAAAAGCTGGCATACCACCTGTGCCATGTATTGGCCTAGTACACTGGAAAAGTAATTTAATTTCTCAATGCATTTAAACTCATAATTGTAACAAAAAAAAAAAGGTACCAATCTGCATTGGCAGAAAGATTTTTTTCTCATCAAACAGTTCACAATACCATGAAATATGGACTCTAGTCCTTACCCTCATAAATACAACATCAACACGCAAATATAAACTTTTGGGTTTTATTTCATTTATTTTCTTTATTGTCTTTAAAAGAAATTTCACAATAACTCCTGACCAACAGAGACTTTGTTTATTTTCATTCTCTTTGAACAATATAATAGAGCTTAAGCAAATTCTTTTTGATGATGAAGGGGCTAAAGGATTTTTAATGTTTTCTTTTTTTTCACAGGAAGACATCTTGGCAAAGTGGGAAAGTTAAACACTTCATTTTGCTGATGACAAAACTAAAGAACAGAGAAGATGGAAAATTTCCCTGAAGTCACAAAACAAATCTGTCAGGAAACTTGTAACTGGAATCCAGTCTTTATAACCTTCAACTTGATGGTCTTTCCATTCAACTAAAAAATGATAATTATAAATTTATATATGCTATAAACCTGTAGAATTTGGGCATGACAAAAATACTTTACAAATTAGATTGAAAAGAAAGAAAAACCAATGGTATTTCTGACAATTGCCTCTATAAAATGTTGTTTTTAAAATCTAATACCAAAAAAAATATTTTCTAAATAAACATTGAATTAATTTCCCAATTCACCATAAAAGCAATACTTTTTTGTGTGTTTTTGCATGACCTCTTTCAAAAACTTAATTATCTGTTCCAGTTCTACTTGTACAGATCACAAGAAAGATGTAACCTGCTGGTTCTTTATCCAGAAATTGATTCCTGAGTCTGCCATGCAATTATTCACCCACAGTACTATAAGTGACTTGTCACAATTCAGTGGGATTTTGGTGACTTTGGGAGAATTTTGAGAACTTTGTGCAATTCTGCCTCACTTAAAGCCAATCCGTCCATGAGTCAACGCATCACCTGGTAATGTCATTGGTCCTTTCCAAAAATGAAGGAAAAACAACAATAGTCACAAAAAAGAACCTCAAGAAGAAGTCTAATGTGGTGAAAGGTCCTGATTTTGGAATCAGAAAACCTGGATAGAGTTTTAGTTAAACATAGAGCTATGTTATCTTGGGCAAATCACATAGTTTCAATTTCCTTATATTGGATGAGGCCCATTTGAGGTTTAAATCCTAAGGATCCTATGAGAAATGATAATGCTTTTCCATTCCCTAAAGTTTCATAATACAAGGCATCATAAATAATATTGCAATGGATATACAATACTATTGGGCACCAACATATTAGCAGAATGATGGAATAGAAGGATTTGGAGCCAAGTGGTGAAGTTAGCCAATCAACATTTTACTAAGTACCTACTACGTGATTACCCATTTTGGATCCAAAGGGCCTAAGTTTAAATCTTAGAGATGAGAATTAGTAAGCCATTTTCTTTCTCTAGGTCTTAATTCAGTTATCTACAACATGAGAGAAGATTGGATGCAATTAGTGATAGAAAATTGATCGGTTGGCTTCAGATGTCCACATTGTCCTAAAAATTATTTTATAATCCATCCGGTCACTGTTTAGGTCCATTAATCCATATGAATAAAGTCAACAGTATTAATGAGTTCTAGGACACGTTTGATTCTCATAGGGATCATTCAGCTTTGCACTAAAAAAAAAACCCCACTTTCTGATGGCAAGAAGTTGCACCTTTAGCCACCCACAGGCAACCTATGAGCACAAAATAGTTTCTATTATAAATATACACTCTTGTTCAAAAAGAGAATTGCTGGGAGTATGACTAGACATTAAAACCTATAGCCACAATTAAAGAAACACTTAGTACCTGCCCTACTGATAACAGGTCAATAGTAACATTTTCTTTTATGAAGTAAAACCCATATTTATCAACCACAAGCCCTCTATAATTCTTCCAATAGCATCCTTAGAACTGTGCAAAAAAAACCAAGGACTTCTGACCACAAATTTCTCCTCATAAACTAGTTGCTTCCAGGATAGCTATCCAAAATGGCAGCTATGGGTCTATAATATTCAGGTGGAAAGATATAAGAGAACCACAATATTATTTTCAATACTACACTTTTGTAGAGAAGCAATTACCTCTGTCAGTAACAGGAGTATTTTTTATTTTTTATACCACTCAGCCATGGCTATTACAACTAATTGAGACTTTGAGTCCCTGAGGAAACAAACCTCATAGGCTTGCCACACTTGAATATTTTATTTCCCTGTGCTTTTGGGTTTCCAAGCTTTAAAATGGATGGTGGTTAGGGAGAGGTGAAAATACAGATTTAATAACTTTGGTCATATGCTTTCTGCAGGTTCTCTTGGGAAGAGTAAAGTTGGAGTCAAGAGATACTGGCATCCCAAGAGTAGAAAAAAATCACTTACCATGGGTCAGACTCACAAAGCAATTCAAGATTGCTTTGCCCTTAAACTACTCAAGGGTTGAGAAACAAACTTGCCTTTGGGATGCTTCTTAGGGTGCAAGTCCATTAGAATACTCATGATAATTCAGATAAATGTGCTTCAGATCCATTAGGAAACCAAAGTGTGAGTCAAGAAGAGGGAGTGTCCATTCTCCTCATATTTATTCTACTGGCAACATCCTCCACACAACTCCTTGGTGGGTTCATTTCCAATAGCTTTATGTAACAGAACAGCTGAATAATTTATCACAAGGGCTCCAAGACATTTATCCTTACAGCTGATGAGACAGCATTTCATTTACAGCCTTTCAATGAATGAGAAAGCACTCCTCACTTGGGATGCTGTTCACTCACTCAGGAACAACTAATCAGCATAGGATCAGGTTGTCCTTTAATTTCAGTAGTAGATGCTGGCTTAACAACAGGGAAAATTGTGTATCTGTTTCACAAGACCTCAGTCAAGCTTGAAGAGACCTCAATTGCTCCATGTATAATGCTAAGAGGTTTTTTTGTACATTTATTAAAATAGACCCAACCTCTGGCAACATTTCAAGAAGCCACTGTCTATTTACCCATTTTTCCTTTCATTTTTTTCAGTCAGCTTCAATTACCTGTGTAAAAATGATCCATCAACAATTTTTAACCTCAAGCCAACTTTTCCACTGGCTCTTAAGCCACCTAAAGTTCAAACCTTACCTGGGGCACCATCCACATTGCTGAATTATAAAAGGGATTTCAGTTGATTCAGGTTTGAAAACTCTCCTTGCTATTCCTCTCCTCTTTTCTAAGAGGAGGGGAATTAATTTCCACACTTGTTTAATATCAAGATAATTAGGTAGGTAAATGAAATTTTAAAATAAATATTATACTTCCCAGAGTAAAATGTAAAAGATTTGGATTATCTGTTCTAATGTTTGTTCCCATTAACAACTGAGAATCAAGAATAAACAAATATCTTTCTTCACCAAAGCTTAAGCTTCAAATGGGCAGCCTTATGTGGCAGACCCATTAGAAACATAAAAAATAGTACATTTAGGACTCTCCTCTTCTCTCCCTACTCCTGGTCAAAGTAATTTATTCCCTGAAGCAAAGGTTTGACCATGCCATTCTTTCTCAATAAACTTCAGTGGCTCCCTAATTCCTTCGGCTAAAAAAAATAAACTTTTTTATTTGATACTTAAAATCCTTTACAAAGTAAACTCAAGCTACATTTTCAGTCCAGTTTCATATCCCTCCCCTTCATGGGGAGCAAGAATGCTGCTTCTCACACAAGACATTCAACTTCTCATCTCAATGACTTTGCACTTGAATATGCTCCTCATTCCTCTCCAGCCAGCAGTCCAGATTTTCCCTGCCATACCCCAGAAATTTCTTCAACCTGAAAGTTCCATCCAATCCTGGAATCCACACAACAGAAGTAAATAGGAGAGGAACATATCAGCCCCTGAGACTTCTCCCTCAAATGGGATGGCTCCTCCCAGGAGCCCCATTCTATGAAGGGACTGGAGTGAGCTATGTTTCATTATTCCCCAGGCTGTAATGAAGACTTTCTCTATCCTTCCCCCATACCTGCTCTCTAATTTCTCTCCAAGCCTCTTGAAAGCTGGAATAGTCCTATAATTCTATTTGTATTCCTAGCACTTAGTACAGCGTCTGATACGTAATAAACACTTAATAAATGCTTGTTGACTGACTCATCTCTGCTTTTAGAATCCCCAGTCTTCTTCAAAATCCATTGCCTCCTTCTACTTGGGACCTTTCCCTGATCCCATTAACTTCTACTACTCTTTCTCCCCCAAGCAACCTATCAATCAGCAAACAGGATTAGGATTAAAATTGTTGTTGTTGAGTCATGTCTGACTCTTTGTGACCCCATTTGGGGTTTTCTTGGCAGATTCTGTAATGGCCATTTCCTTCTCCACTTCATTTTTTAGATCAGGAAACTGAGGAAAATAGGGTTCAGTGCTTGCCCAGAGTCACAAAGCTAGTAAATGTCTGAGGCTGGATTTGAACTCATGAACATTAGTTTTCCTAATTCCAATCCCAGTGATCTCTAGCCACTTCACCATCCAGCTGCGGGGTTTATGAAGCAATTAATATGTCTTACTCTGTGCTAAGGGCTGGGGATAAAAATCATAATCATTCCTGCCCTCCCTTAACTTTCATTCTAACAGTGCAGAAAAAATGAACACACTTAGGTACATACAAAACTCCCATGTGAAAAAATAACTTCATATCCTATATGTATGTATTTTGTACTTGTATGTATTTCTCTGTATGCAATTGTTGTTTCCTCTGGAGGAATATAAGTTTCTGAAGGGTAAGGACAATTTTGCCTCTGCCCAGTGCCTATTATTTAGCAGACACTTAATGAATGCTAGTTGATTGATTGATCAGTAAAAGGGAGAGGAAGTCTAACAATGCATACCTTTAAAATCACTATTAAAACACTGCTGGGAATAAAGCCACATTATGAGATAAGGTCTTGTGGCATAGAACTGTGACATCTATTAAAACACCTCTCCCAGCTCTGAATTTATGCTTCAACAATCCTATAGCAATAAACATCTGGTGAATTAAATTTTCTAATTCAAAAAAACATGATTAGGTATTGCAGATATGTTTCAATATTTCAGAAAAAGAAACATTCAAATTCTAGCTAATATTTCCCTGTGTTTGTATAGAAAATTTGCTTTATAAAAACACTTTTGGAACTATTGTGCTTCAAAGGATCTATGTCTCATCAGTGCTAAATATCACATGTTTACATATGGCTTTAAAGTTTGCAAAGAGACTTCCTTAGGACAATCCTCTAAAGTAAGTAACGAAAGTATTATTCCCATTTTATAGATAAGGAAACTAAGGCAGAGGTTAAATGACTTACCCAGACATATAGCTAGTTGAGTGTCTGAGGCTAGATTTGAATTCCTATATCATGAGTAGCTATAGCTCAAAAATTCATCATTATGCTGCTAACCTTTTTGTCCAGAATTAAATTCATCATGCTCCCCTTCCAAACCTTCCTCTCCCAACTTTTCTCTTGTATTAATGGTACCACAATCCTCATTTAATATTTGTTAACTAACTCCAATTCTTCCTTCTGATCTCATCCGCCACACCCAAACAGCTGCCAAATTCTCTCAATTCTACCTCCACTGTATCTTACATTTATTCCCTTTTCTGTCATCATACTGGTTAACAACAGTGGTTGCCTTAAAACTGTGTCTAAGTATACTTTTTTTTTTCCAGAGAGCCAACTGTTATACATTTACTAACACACTACTACCTGTAGACACCCAAGCAGGTAGATAGGTAGGAGAGATGCTATACCCTTTCTCTAGAGACCCAGTCTAAAAATTCCACAAGGGCCTATCTTTGGACTTCCCCTTCCTGTCTCTTTTATTAGTTACACTAGGCTATCTCTGGATGTAAAAGCAAAAAAAAAAAAAAGGAATTAAAATCTCCCAATCACCGAAAACCAGAAAAGTGTATTTAAAAAAACAAAAACAAAAAACAGAAATCAACTTTCCTTTTATGCCTTCTCACAGCAGACAAAATGTTCTGGATTTCTGGTTCCTGTTTCTGGATTTGGACTCTGCATTGAGAGAGTACAATTCTAAGAAGAACCCATTTTCTTTGCTCTGGTTCACCAGGCCAGTCAGTAGCCTGTGAAGCTGTGAAAAATATTCTTTTCTTTCCTAAATCTCTCGGGGCTGCAGTGATGCATGTGCTCTGCCAATCCTTTTATTAGGTGCATATCTAATAATGGCTATGGTGTATAGGAAAGAAAATGTTTCCAGGACTTCAGGTGATCAGGAGAAAAATCTTCACAGTAGGTTGGAAGGATTAGTTTCTCACTCTGATTTGGAACATAATAAATTCCCACCTCCATTATGAGAAAAGCAAGTTGGACCTCTTCCTTTTGAAGCTGATGGGAAAAAAAATTAGATAGATAGATTGATTAACTGATTGTTTTGATACCCTCTATTCACAACCGTCCCAAGGGCAACAATAGACAATCAATAAAGTTAGTTGTGTGTAAGAGACAGGATTCAGAAAGACCAACGTTCAAATCCTGTCTCTTATACAAACTAACTTTATGACCACATACAAATCACTCATATTTGTATACAGGCATCTCTCTAAAATTATAGATCACATTCTAGGCTGTCTACTTGCATCAATGGAAAAAAAAAATATATATATATATAGGAATCCTTGCTCTGACAAAATCAAAGGTCCAGACTAGTCCAAAAATATCAAACTCAACAACAGCTTGGAATATCCAAGAAAACTCTATGTGCTTTTTGTAAGACAATTAAATGTAGAAGTGTTTGTTTTCTCTCTGGCTATTATTGTTATTAGACAATATAATCTTCCAGAGAAGTCAGTAGCCAAGTGTACTGATCTCTCTGTTTCAGAGGTTAACCCTACATAGTTAATGAAGGGAAGAAGCAGAGAGGTAAAGATTTTCCCCTATGGGCAGCCAAAGATCAAGAGTAAAGTCAGAAGGGTAATGTGTTGATGTCACAGAAATGACATAGTAGCTCTATGGTCTTTTTTCCAGATCTCTACCTCTCTCTAACTTCAAGAAGGAGGATAAAATAAGAATGATCCCTTGCTGGCTACTGATGAGGAAGGGATGAGAGGAAGGGAACAAGCATTTATTAAGCTCCTACTAGATGCCAGGCATTGTGCATTTTTCTTAATAAGTATCTCATCTGATTCTCACAACAATTCTGGGAGGTAGGTGCTGTGGTTATTCCCATTTAACAATTGAGACAGACAGATTTAAATGACTTGTCCTTAATCATAAAGCTACTACATAGCTAAATGAGGACTTGAACTCAGAACTTTCTGTCTCTAGACCCAGCTCTCTATCCACTATACCACTTAGCTATCTCAAGTAGCTGAAATAGTTGTTGTGGTGGATCAAAATGGACACAAATTTCAGAAAATATAAGTTAGTCTATGCTGAGTAATCTAGATAATAATAAAACATTTTTTTAAAAGGACTTAAATTTATCTATAAGTACAATACCTGTGTGTAGAGAGCCTCTATGTGCCTGCTTCACGGGCTTTGAAAGAACTACAGACTTCCACATTGCCACCCAAAGGCTTTTAAAGTCACCAAAATCTTAGGAAGAACAAAACCAAATTCAGACCGCTGAGTCCTCCTCGATCCTTAGCTTTATGGCCCTGGGCAACTAGCTTTCACCAGATGATGAAAATGGTAATGAACAGACTTGTCATGTGCCAGCAGCATTGGATAGAGCACTGTCTCTGTTTGTATGTCATTCCAATGAAAAAGACCTTGCTAAATATCTACCATTTACCGGTCATCCAATGCTTCCCAAATTTAAAATTAAATACAGCATTTTATGTTTTTCTCCCTCCATCATCCCACAGAGAGCCCTCTACTTGGCACATGAAGTATGCTACTAGCATATTTACCCAGGGCATGACTGGCACTTGCCTAATAATCCTTAGCTTCTCTCATCCCTGGTCAAGCATCCCTGAAGTCACTAAGGAGCAGTTTCTGTTCCTGTTTTACACCTTACGGACATATTTTAGGGAGAGAAAAATGAATTACATTTCTCTCAGCAAGATCTCTTGAAGCCATTCAACACAGCACATGGCGGCAGCTGGAAGCAAAACTTCCAAGAGACAGCAACCCGTTTACTGCAGAGCCCTTAGCTCGCTGTGAAGAGGTCCATCTCCAGGAGCTGTTGTATTTAACCTAACAAGACCACAAGCGAGCTGAGAAGACTGTGCAATTTCATTGTCGACAGACATTTACTGAACACCTGCTGAGCAGCAAGCATTATTCCAGATGCTATAAAGGTTATGTAGTAGAATCATAGAATATCAAAGCTGGAAGGGACCTGAGGGGTCATTTGGCTCTATTTCCAACGTGAATTCTTATTTTATACATTGGGAAATTAGGCTCAGGGAATTTCATTGACCTGTCCAAGGTCATGCAGTGGCAGGATCAAAAATGAAAGGCAGATCTTAGGGTTCTTCACTAGGAGTTCTGCACATCCCTCTGGCTCTAGGAAACATTACGGCAGAACAGAGTAACAAAAAAAAAAAATAAAAAGACATTTGCAAATAAGAAATACAGATACTAAAGCATACATGAAGATACATGTATCCACATATAAAATGTGGAGAAATATCTCTATAAAAATAACATATCCCCTAGAAAAGAATCTAATTTTTATGTTGACTTCTTTGTTGAAAGTTAAAAAAAATCAACTCAATTATAAGCTCCTTGAGAGCAGGATTTATGTTCTACTTATTTCTCTACCTCTTCCAAGGCTTAGTATCTTTTAAGTTTAATAAATGTTTTCTGAATTAAATCTATTATTGAATCTCCACAAATGATGAGAAATTGAGTGCTTGTGTTTGGAGCTGTGATGAAATTGAATACCTGCCTTTAATATGTCTGATTCCAATGGAAGGTAAATGGAGAAAACTGTAGGCAAAATCACCGGGTCTTTGGTATCAGATTCTCCTTTCCCATCATCAATTGGTAAATTCTCAACCAAATTTAGGCTTCCCAGCCTTTCTGTCTCTTGGAAACTCTTGCCTCTAAGAAATTCAAATCAAAACTGAGAATTTAATAATCAATGATAATAGTCATTGAAGGCTGGATTATACTTTAACCTAAATTTATTCACATTGAAGGGCTACCTCAACTAAGCACTTAAATTATAAGCCTGTTATCTCTAATTGTGGAGTGAAAATTGTTTCCCTCTTACTAACAGAATTTCTTCCTTCTGCAGACTAGAAGAAGCTGTTTAGATGGGTAGGAGGAGGGAGTACATAGAGGGATCCCTGAAATCCAAATTAGGTCTACCTTACTGACCCTAAAGGTGAACCCAACCATCTGAGTATTACATGGGAACCCCAAAGTAGGTGCCATGGTCTCAGATTGATCAAGATACTCAAGGCAAAAGATCTGTATTCCTTCATCCAGGATCGATTCATTCAAGTCTGCTTGCTGGCTGAGCGTTCCCAATGTTTCCAAACTTTCCTTTATCTTTCCACCTGAATTTAGGGCAGGTTGTCTCCCACATTTTATACTTTCTGGAATGTATTGCCAAGTCCCTTATGACATCCTAGAAAAGGTAACACCATTTCTTTCCTTGGCAGAGAAATACTTTTATTGGAATGCATCCTCTTCCTTCATAGAGTGACAGAGTCAGAAGGAATGTCTCAGGTCATCCAGTTAAATCTGTATTTGAACAGCAATCCTTTGTTATGAGACTCATGAGTACAAAATACATAGCAAGTAGTGTCTGCTTGAAGGTATCCAGGGATAAATTACCTCTTGGGGCAGTTCATTCTACCTTGGAACAATTCTAATTATTACAATTTTTTTCCTCAAATCCTTATATGGTAGTTGTTTATATTTAGAGAATTTCCCTATCTGTGTACAAAAAAACAAAAACAAAACACTTACATACGCTAAAGACATGTTTTGAAAAATGTCATTACCAAAAGTAAACATGATCTAGGATACATAAATACTCAAGATATGATTTTTTTTCCTCACTGTTAAGAAATTGACTCTCTCCATTCCCACCAAGCAGTACCTTTTCTGCCTACAGATATGGAAATTGTCTAAATATAAACCTTTTCCCCACTGGGCATGGACACTTTAAGGCTTCTGAATCCAAGAGAGCATTGCTGTTGGCACCCACCACCTAGCCTGAGGGAGTCAAATAAATCCCTTTAACCCCTATGCCCAAATCTGATTTGTTTCCAAAACATTCATTAATAAAATTTAAAAGTATTATATATCAGCACTCATTTTAACATGAAAATTATTAAGTTACACTATACAAATAATTCATTATCTTTTCTCTCAAACTTTTTCCTCTTCTAAACTTGCCTGTTAACATCAAGGACACTATCATTTTCCTAATCACAGGATCACGAATTAAGTGTCTTCTCCCATTCCTCACTTTGATCTGTGGCCAAATCTTATTGTTTCTACTATTACATTATCTATGTCCCTTCTCTCCACTGACTTAAGTGATTCTGTAGAACAGGCTTCCATCACTCCATGTCTGATCCATTGCAACAGCCTTCCTCACGCTCTCCTAATCTCTCCTCACTTCAATTCACCCTCCATAAAGCTGCCAATATAATTTTCTTTAAGTGCAGGTCTGGCTATGTCACCTTCCTCTTTACACCCTCAATAAACTCTAATGGCTCTGTTACCTCAGCCCTTCACAATCAGGCCCTTCCTATCTCACATTTTGCTTCCTTCCTTATTCTACAATCCTTAATCTACAATATAATAAATACAGTCTTCTTGCTCCTCCTTGAGCACCCTTAACTGCATGATACTTCACAGGCTATCTTCTATCCCTAGAATGCTCTTTTTTCCTACCTTCATTTTCAGGCTTCCTTAGCTCCTTTCTTAAGACTCAGCTCAAGTCTCACCTCTCCTCCCCTTTTCTCTTGTTTCTTTTTTTTTAATCACACTGAGCTTCTCTCTCTCTTGCTGAGGCTGAAAGTTCAATGGCCACTCACAAGCCTGATCCTATTATTTATTGGAAGGAGAACTTTGACCGACTCAGTTTTTGACCTGGAGCAGTTAAATCTTCCTTAAGCATCCTGGTAGTTCCCCTCTTCATTGGTTCATAATATGCTGAACTTAGGTCACTTAGCAACATTAACTCGCTGTAGCTCAGAACTTCTGAAATCAAATGATATAACAGTCCAGCCTCCCTGGGAGCAGGGATAATAGACATGCCCTATGTGGCCCAAACAAAGTTAATCTACTTTTATACTTAAGATTTGTGTGGGTATGATATATGTATATTTAACCATCTTTTGTTCATTGCAAATAATGAAACTTATCTGATTCCCAGTCCCCATCTATCTTTATATGTTTATATATTCTTTTTGCAGCCCAATTATGAGAAAAAGCAGGTTCCATCACTTTTTTTCTCCATTCCATATTAAAATATTCCTCCTTTTATTTTCCCATTTTCTTTTCTCTTCTTCAAACCCTCAGAAAAGAGCCAAATCCACCTCCAGAACCTCTGTTTTTCTTAACTACCTCAGTACCCTTTGAAGACATTAAGGTTCTGAAGGAATATTTTTCTTATATCTATTAGAATGTTAGCACTCTATCATTGCATAGTGCTCCTTCCACTTGTTCACATAAAATTACCTATTTTTAGATTTGTCTGGATTCTTGTGTTTACATTTTGAATTTCCTACTCAGCCCTGATGTTTTCACCAGAAATGCTTGAAAGTCAACTATTCCATTAAAGTTCCTTTTTTTATTCACCATAGGATTATACTTGGCTTTACAGGCTAAATTATTCTTAGTTCTAAGCCTATATCTCTTAGCTTTCAGAATATTTTATTCCAAAATCTGTTCTCATTTATACTAGAAGCTGCCAGCTCCTAATCACTTGAACTGCTAGTTTCTGGCTACTTGCAATATTTTTTTTTTTCTTTGACACTGAATTTGGGATTTTGACCATAACTTTCCTTCAACTTTTCCTTTTAGGATTTCTTTGTCAGGGTGAGAGGGAATCAGTTAATTCTTTTTATTTTTACTTTTTCTTCTGATTCTAATGTAGCTAATATTTCATTTATAATTTATTGAAATATGATATCCAGCTTTTGAAATTTTGGTTTTCAAAGAGTCTGATCTCTACTTGACCTCTGTTCCAATTGTTTTTGATAGAAAATAGTTTACATTTTCTCCCCCCACCAATCTTATTGTTTTGTTCTAATGTTTCTTCTTGTTTCGTAGAGCCATTGATTTGTTTTTGGTCTATTCTAGCTTTCAGGAAGTCTATTTCTTGCATAAGGCTTATCATTTACTCTTATAAGACAATTAGTTTGCTAATTTTTTCTCAAGCTTTTATTTGATTCTTTATCTCCTGCTTCTTTCTATTAAATATTAATGTAATACTGTGGAAAACTCATTTTTAAATCTATGCTTGTAGTCGTTATGATATTATTCCTATTTTGGAGAGATCTCCAGATCTATAATAATTTTAAACACTCACAAGTGATTTATTTGATTTGCTTACCTGTTCAGTTTTAATTCCTGAAATAAATTTGTGTTAGAGGGTTGGGCTCTACTCCTTACTAGATTTGGAGTGGGGTGGGTGGTCCTGCTTAATTTCTACAACTCTACCTCCTGAGGTTATGCCCTATATATACTTATTTAGAGCCCTTACTGATATCTCAAAACAAAGTAGTATCATCCTCAGAGGGCTCTGGACATAAGTTATCCCCATTTGGAAAATACATCAGTACATTGGCTGTTGCTAGCTATTGCTCCCTGGAGCTTCCAATGCCCCCACTCTGGAATTTTCTGATTATACTGGGACTTTCTGATTATGCTGTGTCTTTCTTGGTATAGCCTTCCATACAAAGACTTACAGGTCATACATCTCCTGTTTCTGGTCACTCTGGGAACCTTTCCAGCATGGTGTTAATAGCTTCTCTGGTAGCCCCCTTTCTTATTGCTCTCTGACTTCTGACTACCTAATTGTGCAGTAAAATATAGTCATTTACAAAGTAGAATAAGTCATTTACTGTACTGTTCATAGGATTTTAAAATGTATTATTTGGTTTGCTGAAAACTTCTGGGTTGTGCTTAAATATACTGGAAATGCACAGTCTGCCTCCCTTTCAAGCGGCCATCTTGGCTGAAAGTCAGTTAATGTTATTTATTTTAAATTCTTTGAACAGTTATCATTTTTTTTTCTTCTACCCAGGAGAGCCTGTTTTTTTCTACACATTCATTAAATAGTAGAAATAGCTTTCAAAAGGACTTTCTTCTCTCCAGCTTTTCTGCACCCATATTTTGAAAAATGGCAAATATCCCCAGTTGATCAATTGTGAAGGGATATGAGAAGGAAATTTTCTGAAGAAGAAATTAAAGCTTTTTATAGTCATATAAAATGCTTTGAATCACTATTGATTAGAAAAATGAAAGTTAAAACAACTCTGAGGTATCATTTCATACTTATCAGAAATAATTGGAAGGAATGAAGGAAATTAGATACACTAATGCAATGTTGGTAGAGTTGTGAACTGACCTACTATTCTAGAGAACAATTTGGAACTTCACCCAAAGGACTATAAAACTGTGCATGACACAGCAATATCACTACTATGTCTATACTCTAAAAAGATCAAAGAAAAAGTAAAAGGATCACATGTACAAAAATATAGCAACTATTTTTGTGGTGTCCCAAAATTAAAAATTGAGGGGATTGCCATCAATTAGAGAATGGCTCCCAGCCAGAATTTATTTATTCTTGGGTATTCTTTAGTCTATACTAATCTATACAGCTTCCCCAAATTCTGTTTAATATTTGCTTTGATAAAGATTATTACTAACTACTCACAATGGAATTTTATATAACCAGCATTAGGGAAAGGGGTGTTGATGCTGGGCCTCCTGAGTTATGATACCTCTTGACTAATGACATCAAATTCAAATATAAATGGGGGCCATTAATCCATACATAAGGATTCCTGCAGTCGGCATATTGACTTAACCTAATGTTATCTATGTTTTGTTCCATTTTTATTTATTTTGTTAAATAGTATCCAATCATATTTTAATCTGGTTCCTGACACATGCAGGAGTGTTGGGGCTGCATGATTACGTGTTTCTCATCTCTACTTTAGATTAGCAATATGTGTGGTGATATGGATAAATATAATTCTAGTCCAGTACCTCTCTTGGAGATAAATGAGGGAAGGATCAAGCAGCTAGCCATAGCCCTCAAGGCAGAAATCAGTCTTCCTTAGAGAGCAGTGGGTCAGATCCCAGATCAGATATCTAACCATGCCAGAGGCAAGCTGCATCATCTATATGTTTAGCCAGCAACAACATATTTAAAAAGAGACAGAGAGAGAAAAAAAAGAAAAAGAGGTAGATAGATGTTATCTGTCTCTATATCTTTATATATCTATATCTCTATCTATCTATATAATAGATATCTATCTATATCTTTATATATAAATGATACAATAATTACAATTTAAGAATACAGGATGGTTTGGGATTCTGTACTATTTTCCTATAGTCTCTTTCCCCTCTTACTACCTTAAAGTACTATATATATATGTGTGTGTGTGTGTGTGTGTGTGTGTGTGTGTGTGTGTGTGTGTGTGTGTGTGTGTAATATCATAGAGGACATGAAAAATTATGGGAGAATGAAAAATATATATTACTCTGTTTTATAGAAAAAAGAATTGAGGCATGGAGATGTATGACTGAATCATAGTCTAGGATAGAACTTGCACTTAAAATTTTTGGTTCTATTTCCCTGTTTTGAAGCAACCATTTGAGAAGAAAGAAAGAAATCAGAAAAAGATATAAGGAATTGACCATCTATTTGGCTTATGTCTAAATACTAACTTCTTTAGTCTTGACCCTTAATTCTAAGTCCTTCCAAGACTAGGAGGAAATCACTTTTTCCCTCATAGCTCATTTTCCAATCTGGCTGGCACTGTAGAAAAGGTGCTCTGGGAATTAGTCACTCCTGAGTCTCCATGAACCTGGAAAAACAATGGTTATTGTTAACCAGTTCCAACTGCCACTTAAAAATGCAAAGGGGGAGGGGAGAATGTGAAGCTGGCATTCTCATTTCTAAATAGAATACTATTCATAGGAAAGAATAAGTTGGGAGTTTCTAAGCAAAACTATAAATTCTTTCCTCAACAAGTCCTTTGACTGATCCTTCCACTCCTTTCCTTTTTTTGAAGGGCACTAACAAGGTCTTCAGAAGGCAAGGGTATCTCCATTTAGCATCTGATGGCCAAGAAGATAACTCCATGCAGTGTGTCTGTCACTAAGAGCTGGATAAAACAGACACACTGAGAGCTTTACTCATTAACATTGGTGTTGCCATGACAATAAGCTGTTGCCAGGTAGCAGGGAACTAGAAGAGTGAGAATTAGCAAAGCCTAAAAATAAAGCCCGTTATGTTTCTTCCCCCGTTTAGATGTCCATGTGTAGCAGGAGATAATCTTGCCTCCTCCTCATTCCCCTGACTTTATCCTTCTAACCCTGCTAGTGACCTCCCAGTCTTCCTGGTCAGAGCCAACCTGCCTCTTCTACTTTGAACATAAGTGCCCTGAAAACTCTTGCCCCTGTCCAAAGTCTACATCACCATTCCAAACAACAACAGCAACAAAAGATGGCAGCTGAAGATTGCTGGCAGCTGAAATCAGAGCAGTGAGGGAGAGTAAGGGGGCAAATCAGTCCTTCCCACAACCCCACCTCATGCCCAAAGTAGAAGTTCTCAGCTTAAGTCTCTTTATAGTAACGCTAATGTTAGGACCTCCTCAGTGAAAATTGAACAGATTTATTTCTTCCCTTACGAGTTAACACATCAACTTCAAACAAAAAGTAGATGTCTCTATGAGATATCACTAATTTGTCCAGTTCTTTGTTTCTGGAAGAAGGCAAGAACCACATTTTATGTTTTTATTTGAGAAGTGAGTTAAAAACTAAGGAAAATACAATTCTTAGGCAGAAGCGGAGGTCAGCTACCAGAATAATACTTTTTGGAAGCATTAAAAATTTCTACTGAAAATAGTCCTAAACCTCATGTCCTTAGTCCTAGCTATTTCATTTAGTTGCTGTGTGACACTAGGGCACTCATTTAATCTTTCACACCTTAGATTTTTCCTCTATAAAATGAGTGGGTTGGAATACATTATTGTTATGACCCTTTCTACTGTTAACATTCTAGGATATTCTGTGACTCCAATAAGTTAAGAAAATTATTTTCTTTACCAGAAGACATAAGGTATATGGGGCAGGAGAGGAGAAGAGGAATGACAAGTCACAAAGTGAAAAAGAAATCTGGATTAATATTAATTGTAATAATACTTGACATTCATCTGCTATCCATTGTTATTCTCCCCACAGAATATTAAATCTTAATTTCAATTTATATAAAGATGTTCTGTATTTTAAGCACATCTGACATGAAAATTCAGGATTACAGCAAAGATAAATTAGAAGGTGTTTATTTGCTTTACAGAAGGAATCATACCAAGATGTCTGTAAATAAAAAGCTTCTCTAATTACTTTGAGGCATAATTAAAGTTACAAAAATCCAGTTACTATATAACTACTATTTACAGAAACACAGACTTTCAGAGATGGAAGGTCCTTCAGACATCCTTGAACAAAAACTTCTCAACAGCCACCCAAACTTAAAGTCAGAGGATCCCCTATCTCCTTATGGAGGCCCATTGTACCTCTAGAGAGAGCTAATTGTTAAGAAGCTTTTTCTTGCATCAAATCTAACTCTGCCCTTTTTGCAATTTCCAAATATATCACCTCTATACTCTGTATGTTCCAAATCTTGTCCTCATTAGGCTAGATCTCCACATTAGCCAAAATGCCATGGGAAGATCTTAGGGCATTTCAACTTCATCAACTTTCTCATTGTCCACTGGTTAGTTCATCACTGACCTTTTTGAAATATGATGCTCAGATCTGAACACAATAGCCCAGTGGAGAGGATGGCAAGACTATCAACTACCTCATTCTGATTGATGCAGCCTGATATCATATTTTTTTTACTATACGTTACACTGACAACTCACAGGCAATTAAAACCCTCAGATCTTTTTCAATCAAACTACTGTCCAGCCATATCACCTCCAATTTGTATTTTTGAAGTTAGGGTTTTTTTTTCATCCAAGTAAGAGTTTATATTGCTTTCTGCCAAATTTTATCTAATTAGATTCAGGCCAATGTTCTAAGTCTTTTTGGACCCTGACTCCGTCATAGGACAGGGTAACTATTATCCCAGTTTTGGGGTCATATACAAATAAGCATATATTGTCTATTTTGTTCAAGTTGCTGATAAAAGTCTACCCAGGGGATGATCTATCCTGGTTGGTCAGTGAGTGAAAAGTCATCTAGTCCATTACATCTAGCCAGTTCCAGACTAGATTCTGGATAGCTAGAGGACACAGTGGATAGAATTCTGGGCCTTGAGTCAAGAAGATTCTTTTTCCTGAGTTCAAATTTGGCCTCAGACACTTACTAGCTGTGAGACCCTGGACAAGTCACTTAATCCTGTTTGTCTCAGTTCCTTCATCTGTAAAATGAGCTAGAGAAGGAAATGGCAAACCATATTTTTGCCAAGAAAACCCCAATTGGGATCATGAAGAATCCAACATAACTGAAAAATTAAACGATGACTACAACAAACTAGACTTTACTTTCTATCTCATCCATTAATTTCCCTGGGCTATTTTATCCTATATCCTACTGAAATTTCATTCCTCCAAATTTTAAATTCCATCCTCCAAACAGAACCTTTAGAAATAATTCCCCCATGTATAGAGGCAGGCAATTAAATCAACTTTAAGACTAACATGGAACAGATCTGTCTTAGTTCATGAGTATAAACTCACCTAACCTATATATCTTACTGACCTCAGACCAAACTATCTTGACATATATTCTATATACCAGTCCCACATACACACTTTCCAATTTACAATCTAGGTACAAACATCAGATCTTCTATTATCTTTTCTGAGAATGTCATGTCAATCAGTTGCTTTATGACTCTATTCACTATCACTATGACTTCTCAGATCAAATTCCTTTTCCTGACCACCATTTTTTTCTATGCGTAGTCTTCTACTAAAATACAATCTCTTTGAGAGCAGGGAAGTTGTAAAAAAAATTGCAATCTCTGCTATCACACAGTGCTTAACATATATTATGTGTTTACTAATGATTTTTCATTCATTCATAAAACTGTTAAACAACACAAGGCCAAACACAGATATTGCAGGACAATTTACAAATTTCTTACCCATCATGATATCAAATCATTAATGGGCTACTCACTAGTTTGACTATGCAACCATGTCTTTTTCCAACTAAATAAACTGGCCCCTATCTCTCTATCTTGTCCATAAGAATATCATTAAAAATTTACATCAAAATCTTAGCTAATTGTAGATTCAATCTTAAATGGTTGATTTAGAAAAGTATCTCATTTGTATACTCAGGCAAACTTGTTTATACAATCACTTCTCAATTATCTATGTATTGGTTTAGTAATATGAATTATTAAAAGCAAATGTTCAATGCAAGTTTGCTTCTCTCTTCTACCAAACATTACCTCTTTGCCTAATCTCAAGGAATGCAAACTGTATTTAAGATGAATATTTACCTAACCAGTAGATTTACTATTAGAAAAGTAATTTACTCCATATCTTATCACCCTGGACAAACTCTACATTTCAAAAATCAGATGGAAATTTTTTATTATTACTAATTAATAGATTAATTAATTTACTGCTCAATTCCAATGGTGTGAATAGGTAAGAACACCACATAGAAAATAAAAGGGGACATAGATAGAGGCTAAATAACAAAACTGGTACATGTAGAGTAACTGTTTAAAGAAAACAAAACAAAGCATCTACTTGCTTCCTCCTAGACAAGACTAGTCAACTTAGAGACAGCTTCACTGATTACACATAATAGAGAAAACAACAACTTTTCACATTTCTCTAGAAAGGTTAGAGTAAGTGTACAAATTTTCTCACTGCCAAAGATAACTCCCCATACTCCCATATGTGACTAAGCATGCACCCAGGCCCATACGTAGTGCACGTTCACATTCTTAATTCTGATAAATTTGATAATGTTAGAGGAGACTGCTCATTACAAGGTTCAAAGGGAAGTAGTAAAGAGTCCTGCAAACTGCTGAGTGCCAAATTAAATCTAACCCTGACCCAAGGGCATCAGGATTACTTTCATGGTCTTTGTGGTCTATTGCTTTTAGATTTTTATGAGGTAACTGCTTCCCCAGTGGAAGAAAAGGTGGGGCAGTGGAGAAGAAGGAAGTCATATTTCCTGTTTGTTTGTTTGTTTTTTAATGACCATAGTTAAAGGCATCTTCCAGATGCCTTCACAGAGCTTTGTTTAGTGATGCTTTCACTCTTTGAAGAATATAATGGAAGTGATGGGTTATTCTGTATCAAGCACAGAGTTTTTAGAACATGGCACACTTAATAAATGCTTGTTGTGGTTTTGTGTTTTAAGAATTTCTCTTTAGATGGAAAAAATAAATAAGTATTCTATACTTGTACTTTGTCTATTGAGTACTTTTTGGAAAAATTTCTGTTTATCTTTTTGGGAGATGTAGACATGAGCTAAACCTGTTTTAAGATCCCAGGATCCTCATCTCAGGGTATAATAAGCCATAGGATAAAACATTCCCTTCTTTAGGGGAGGGGAAGTCAGACTTTTCCAGAATATAAATCCAATCCATTAGAACTTTGAATTTCTTAGTGGGGAAAGGCACCCCCTAACATGAGCAATGGAACCCTTATATAAATGTATTATTGGGAGGAAGGAGAAGAGAAATTGATATTTGTATAGGGCCTAGTGTGTGCCAAGAACTATGTACTTTATAAATATCTCATTTGATCCTCTCAACAACCTTCTTGTTATTATCCTCATTTTTGAGTTGAGGAAAGTGAGATAAATGAGATTAAGTGATTTGTCCAGTGTCAAACAAGTAGCGAGTGTCTGAAGCTAGATTCTAGTTTAGTTCTTCCTGACTATAAGCTCACAACTCTGTCTACTGCTTATCATCATCATCAATACCTGAGGCCAGTATGGGCTCAAGAGACAGATGGGAAGGAGAAAAGATTAGCAACAACAACAAATAATAATAAAGTTGGCATTTATAAAGTGTTTTACAATTTACAAAGCATTTTCATACATCACATCTCCTTTAACTCTTACAACAACCTAGTGGGATAGACAGTACATGTCTTATTATCCCCTTTCTTAAAATTAGGTGATCATGGAGATTATGTGGCTTAAGATAAATGAGATTAAATCATTTGTCCATCCAAGGTCACATGGATAGTAATTTGCAGAACTGAGATTTGAATCCAAGTCATGTGACTCTAACTCCTAAATTCTTTCCACTATACAATGGGGAAGGTACCAACCTTTATTAGATTTCCTCTCTATGCTAACATGCTGTCAGTAAATTCAGTGTTGGTAACATGTTATCAGCAATTTATTCGAATTCATACTCTTTTATCAAAAACATCTATGAGGTTAATCTCAAGTGCCTTTCTCAGCAGCATCTTGAAAAGCAGTGAAACATTTTGTTGAATCATGAGAATCAATGAAAAACCAACAAGTTGGGGTAGTTAGATGGTACAGTGGATAGAGTAATGAAGTCAGGAGGACCTGAGTTCAAATTCAGTCTCAGACACTTCATACTATCTGTGTGATACTGGACAAATCACTTTACCCCAACTGCCTCACAAAAAGACCAATAGACGTTTGAGTCCAAATATGTAGGCTCATGCTCAGATATGACTGTCATTTACCATATGACTTTGGAGAAATCATTTTACTTCTCTCTTTCTCAGTCTTTAAAAAGAGAATGTTACTGTTGTCCTTAGTTATTTAACAGCAGTAATTGTAATAATAATTGCCAACATTTACTAATTACTTATTATGTACCTGGAACTATTCTAAAGCTTTACAAACATTATATCTCATTTGATCTCCACATCAACTCTGGGATTTTACGTTTTATATTTTACAGTTGAAGAAATTAAAACAAGCGATTAAGTGACTTGTGTAGGTTATATATCTAGTAAGTATCTGAGGTTGGATTTTATTTCAAGTCTTTCTGACCACTCCTTCCTTCCATTAATGCAGATACCAACTTCTCCACATTTAGTAAGTAGGCAATTTTATGAAGCACTGGACCAAAAATAATTCATCACCCAAAGGTGAACTTTTAAAGGATGAGTCTCCCCAATTTAGCTAGGTTGATCTTCAGAAAAGTCTATAGCCAGGCCTTTTTCAAATGAGAGGAATAAAAAGATATTATCTATTAAATAATTTGAATATCTAAGCAGAAAAATGTTGTTCTCCAAAGATTATTATTATTAACCCCTATAGACAATATATTGCTAAATTCCATTCTGTTATGTATCAGCTCATCTCTCACTGACCCTCCTAATTTGTAGAGCACTGCCCTTTCTACTGCTCATTCCCACCCTATCCCCCAACTTCAATCTTACACAACAGCTCCATTATCCCTCTTTATGGTCATAGTGGAGAGCAAAGGAAAGAGAGAAGAAATGGTGTCATTTTGATTTGAAGACATTTGTCTATCCACATGCAGACCCCATTTTGAAAAGGGGCCTAGGGATACTGTTCTGTTACATCAAGCAACCAGAACAAATCAATCACATCAATCCCCTCCTTTCTTCCTTCAACACATAAACTTGGGGTTTTTTTGTTTTTTGTTTTTTTTTATTTCACATCTGCCATTTTTAGAAATGGGATGAAAATAAAATATGAGCCCTTCCTGGTAAGAAGGTTGAGTCCCTCCCTTTAAGAAGGTTAAGTCTCTCTCTCTCTCTCTCTCTCTCTCTCTCTCTCTCTCTCTCTCTCTCTCTCTCTCTCTCTCTCTCTCTCTCTCTCTCTCTTTTCTGGCATGTGTTGCTGAATTTCATACAGCTTGACTTGCTGTGCGTATCTGATAAGAGTCGCTTTATACAAATATAACCAGACACACACGTTTAAAAAAAATGCAACACTTAAAATAACTGGATTTTAAACCTTCTGATTTAAGCTGAGAATTTGATTTGGGGACCGGATGGATCTTGGCTCCTGAGAAAAACAGAGCAATTACTCTTTTAAAGAAATACACGGGTAAACTTTAAGGAAGCCATTGCCTCAAATACAGAAAAATCTGACTTGCTTTTTTGCCCTCTCATCAGATCCCCTTGGGAAGTACAAATATCCTTTTGTGGATGGTTTCCAGAGATATGTTTTCTGAAGCTTGAGACAGTTATTTTAGATTTCAACTCCCTAAATTGTATTTCTAAAATATAATTAGAGATTCTTCATCCTTAGCCAAACAGTTGCTAACAAGGCACTGTGTGTACAGTGGGTGCCAGTTAACAACCTCATGAAGCTGTCCAAAAACCCAGTAGAGATTTTTTTTTACAAAGACACATGGAAGTCCATTTGTCTTTCCTGAGCTCTACCAAGTGTGGAATAAATAATAACTCTTTCCAATGAACTTCCTTGTTCTAGACCACTAAACAGAACTTTTCAAAGAATTGAATATTTTGTATTTGGGGAGATCTTAGTCCATTCAGATTTGTGGCAATGATTAATTATTTTTCAGTTTTTTGGTTATTGTCTTTTTTATGAGAAAAAGAAATACTAATTGTGGCTTCCCAATAAAACAAGGCTTCAAAAGGAAGTTAGGGGGAAGGGAAGAGAAAAGAAGGCTGGGATTTGCAAATTATTCTAGGTCTATGTTATTTATCTTATGTCCTGACTACAAATGGGGGAATTGGAATCTTTTTTTACTCCCCATTGCCACTTCCAGAGTTTTCCTCAACCACCATTACTCAGCAACTTCTTTACTTTTGAGATTTATGGCAGCCAAATTTATTAACCAATCCAGATCCTAGTGTACTTAATCTACCTAATCCCAAAATATTTTCCCTCTTTTCTTAATGATTTCAGGTCTTGCTCAATGCCTTTATCTCCACCCAAACTCTTACCCTCACAGGAAGATTTCAACATAGATATTGATTGATATTATTGTTTCATTGCTAGTTCTTCAGTCTATTCAATTCCTATTACTTATTCTTCTACTTCACTCCAACTCAGTTATGCAACAAAAATGATCATACCCTTGATTTTACCATTATCCACAAAATTTTTACTTTCAAGTTCATGAACTCTGAAATTTTTTCTATCTGATTATAATATTTTATCATTCCTTCTTTTGCCATACCTTATGACCCTGTTCTCCTTCCTCCTTGTGACCTCTAATATCTCCATCCCCTAAGTATGGATATGCTGGTATGGATATCCTGGTATGGATATGCTCTCCTACATTCCCAAATGTGACCCCTTAGTAAACCATTTCAACTCTACACAATCCTTTATTTTCAAATCCTTTACTCTTTTGTCTTAAGTACATCTCAACAAATTCTAACCCTGAATTATTCTCATCACATATCTACCTCCCTTCTTCTTCTGTCTGAACAGAGAAGAAAGAAATCACAAAACAGAGTTGATTTAGTCAACTACAAGTTTATGTTAACTATTTTTAGTTGGGTCCTCACTACAACAAGGCAACCTTTTCTTTCTTTCCTATATCCTATATCTATACCACTTTCTCCTGTATTCTTTATACTACTGTCTCTAGCGATTATTCCCAACATTTTCATTGCTTCTTAAAACTCCTACAACAACTCATTCTGCACTCTTTTTGTTAAGGACTTTACCTCATTCTTTATCCATCCCATTCCCCATGTTTATTTTCCCTAGAGTTCCCTCTTCTCTTCTCATTTCAAATCCTTAGATATCTTCCCTTAGTAAAATCTTCCTTCACTCCAGTTTGTAATGAAGTAGTCCTTTTCATTTCTAAAGCCAACCTCTTTCTATACATTTAATTGAATCCCTTTCTATTTTTTCCTTAGCAAATCTGCCCCCATTATCATCCTCTCAATAATATTCAAACTCTTTCTACCTACTTTCTCTTTTCCCTTTTTAGTGCCTTAAAAACTACTATTTCTCTTCTGTCCTTCAAAAATTCTTAATTGGTTTTATCCCTTACTACCCTATCATTCAATATCTCTCCTCCCCTTCTTAGCTAAATTCCTTTTAAAAAAATCTCTTCTCAAAGTCTCTATGTCCTTTTATTCTTTTTCAAATCTCCTACTTTCTCCCTCTATCCCATGGTTCCCTGTTCCTATTTTGAGGAAGGGTCCAGACCATTCATTCTTTGCTCTCTAGACTTTGCCATCACCCAGAAGAAGGCTTTTCCCTTTTCTCATTTCTATCTTCACAATATCTCTCACATCAATATATGTAGATACATATGGATGTATGTGCATATGTATATTCATTTATCACGTTCCTCAAATCACAACCCCAATTTAAGTCCCTTATCACTTACAGAACATTGTATTAATCTAAATGGGCATCCTATTCCAATCTATATCATTAAGCTGCCAATATGATTTTCTATATCAATTTCTTTACCTTGACCTCTCCAATAAGACTGTAAGTTCCCCAAAGGCAGGAATTATTTTTGGCTTTCTTTGTACTCATGGCATGTAATGCATTTCTTATTGGCTGATTGACTGACTGAGTCAGATGGGATAACTTTAGGAGAAAAATCAAGCATTTTCTTATTGGCCTATAGGATAGAAAACTTTTTTCCAAGAAGGAGAGAGAAGAAAATTAATTTTTATGCAATTTGCTTTATAGATATTAGGTCAATTGTTATGTAACTATTTCCTTTATTTTCTTCAAGTAGCATGTTTGTTAGAGACAGTTGAGTTAGTTACTTCCTGACCCATTTAGCTAATCAAAATGCTCCAGACGGAACTCTGGTAATTATTTCTACACAGATAATTTTTCAATTTCTTTTTCTTTAAAATTTTAATTTTTGTTTCATTTGAGAAGGCAATGGCATCTACAGACTGGTCAACACTAACTGTTAGGTATCAATAATAATCATAATACTGCACCTAGTATATGTCAGGCACTGTGGTGACTTTCCCAAGCTGACATGGTTAATAGGTATCTAAATCTGGATTTGAACTCAAGGTTTCCTGACTCATGTGTCATCCTGATGACTCTCATCTCCACCAGACCTCTGAAATATTTTAAATATATTTTACATTTACTTATTTATGTAAATGTTGATCCCTACAACAGTGTATGTTGCTTAAACACAGAAACTGTTTTCATTTTTGATTTTCTGTTCCCACACAATAGGTATTTGACAAATACTTGATAGATTCAAATGGATCCAGAAGCAGAAAAAAAAACAATAAAGTTTCTTTTCAATCTATGCTTAAGATGGTAGGTCTAGAACTTGAAAGAACCTCAATAGTCATCTTATCTAGCCCTTTTCTTAAAGAAAATAAAACTGAAACTCTAGAGACTACATCTTTTCCCAAGGTTGCAGGTATGGTAGGTACCAAAGACAGGAGTTGAATTCAGGACCTTAAACTAAGAGCAGAGATTTGAAACAGGTTCCCAGTGCAAACTGCAATACTAAAAAATCTAGCTTGGGGGAACCTGGGTGGCACAGTGGATAAAGCACCAGTCTTGAAGTCAGGAGGACCTGAGTTCAAATTTGACCTCAGATACTTAACACTTCCTGGCTGTGTGACCCTGGGCAAGTCACTTAACCTCAATTACCTCAGCCACAAAAAAAAAAAAAATAGTAGTTGGAACCAGGTTAAAAATAAAACTAGGAAATATTTAACAAAATAAATAAAAATACATTGGAACACAGATAACATTAATATGTAAGTTTTCCAAGTCAATATGAAGGCAGCAGAGATCCTTATATAGAGTTTAGTAGTTCTGGTTCCTATTTGAATTTGATACCACTCTATACAATCAGTGTTCTTTCCACTGTACCATGTTGCCTTCAATTGAATATATTGTTTTCATTTTTTTCTTTCAATGAATGAGATGAACAGAAAAAAAAAGTAAGTTCTGAAATGATGGCTGAAAAGCTTTCAAGTTCATGTGGCCATAGCTTGAAGAGGAATGTATAGAATTTCTACTCCTCTACACTTCTGCTAATATAAAGTTCTACTTTTTCCTTCATGCCTTCCCTGGAATCAGGGTTGAAACTAGGATAGATAGAATAATTATAGCTTTGCTCTAGTATATAAAAATTTAGAAGATTCCAACAGTATATGCCTTTAGCCAGAGTAGAAACCACTAAGTTTACAACCTACTTAGCTAAACAAGTAGTTAAAACAGAACACTACCAGATAATATTATGCTTCTTTGCTCTACTCCAAATGAGTTCCTCCCTGGCCCATCTCTAATGTTTCCCACATCAGTCTCCTCAGTAGAAGCCTTCCAGTGTCTCAGACACTCTTCTTGCATTGAAAGATAAAATTGCTTCTTTGAGTTATACTAGTAACAAAAGTCATACTGAGCTCCCTTATTATAGTACTTTTCATTTATGCCTCACAAATTAGATTTGTATTTTTGCAAGAATGATTTTCATTGTTGCTGTTGGTTAATCTTTTCTCAATTTCTGTTTCCTCAACAAATACAAGCTTAGTCTTTGATATTTATTCAATAATTATTTGTAAATGAATTGGTTTATTAATTGATTGAACAACTATGATTGGATCTGGATTTAAAAAAAGCAACTAGAATAAATCATGACTGATCCGTGATTGTTATTTTAGAAATCTAAAGCAATTCCCTTTTTTTTATTCTCCTAGTTCTCTTAAACCTTAGTTTCCTGTTTTATCCAAAAAGAAGCACTTAGATCCTCTCCACATTCCTTATTGGCTCCTACAATAAATTGTTTCCAGACTTTTTAGAGATGGTTTGATTGACCAATTTGGGACATAGCAATAGTTTCTAGATATCTCAAGATACTATATTATTTAGACCCATTCAACTGTTTAATGGGAGGCTGGATGATCTAAGCCTCCTTGTGACTTGTCACTATGGCTACTTGTCAGGAGGAGAGATAACTCATCTCTTAGATCAGAATCTAGAATGGGTCTAGATTCTGTGATTCAACAATCCTATTCTCCTATCCTAAGGAAGCTTGGTCAAAATACTTAAATCTGTTCTGTTTCAGGGCAGAATACATTAGTGGTTCATATATGTGAGACCTTATGTCTCTTCTCTGATTTGTAGTTCACTATTTCCCTCAAGAGAATCTACACATAAACATAACTGACAGGATTATAGTAGTACCCATTACCTGATTATTTCCATATCCCTACTATTCTGTTTTACAATCTCCATGTCACATATTAAAAATAAGAAAAATTGGCAACCCTGGACATGATAGTCAGGTTATCCTAAACAAAGGCTCTTCTGGTTTAATGTGCAGAGCTATCACTCTGTATTTCAGCCAATCTAGGCATTTAAAGTTCCCAAATGAGGGACTTGTTGGGGAAGCTGGAAGAGAGAAAGAAGGGAAGAAGGAATCCAGATTCTGGTAGGATTGGGAAAGCAGCCTTAAGAACTTATCAAACAGCTTGAATCTATGGATGTTCAACATATGGCCAAAGCCCCTTTCCCCTAGAAGAGCAGTGAGAGTTCTTTGGGATTTTGTGTGTGTGTGTGTGTGTGTGTGTGTGTGTGTGTGTGTGTGTGTGTGTGTGAAAATTAAAGCCTGGAAGTGGGGAGAGGAGCATATATTCAGAGAGAAATGTAACTCCTCTGCTTCTGATTCATTTATACATAACTCATCAAAGTTCTGTTTTGCAACAGCTTTTAATGTCCAAAAAGCTGCCTAGCTTTTCCCTAAACCTTCTTTCCCCCTTTTGAAGTGGTGATTTTGCAGATGTCATACATTGCCAACACAATGAAGAATTGAGACCCAGATCACTGGACTCTGAGCTAGAAGAGAGTTCAGAAATTTGGCAATGTACATATCTGATGAGAAGCTCCTTCAGGTCACAATGCCCCCATTCCAGCCAGTTGGGCTGTATTTAACAAGCATGCTGGTGTGGAAAATATTCAGGCCTCTTGGGTCAGGGACCATGAAAGAGGGAAAAGGAAAAAAAAGGACTTAATAAATCAATGTTCACTCCAGTTATTTGCTTGGCGTGGCCATGAGGTGGGGGCGGGACGGGGGAGTGAGAATCTTAGGAGAAAAATGTCCTTCAGCATTTATCTTAGCCGATATGGAAAACCATACCAAGAATGAGAAATCTAATGAGTAGTGGAGGAGCAGACTGTCTCAACAGAATGAACACGAAACTGAATCAGATATTCCCACTTTGAATCCCATCTTATTTCCAGGGACTATTTTGCCAGAGACTGTACAAGCATCAACTACACAGGGAGGAAGTGACAACAATATCTACTCCATCTTTCCTGAAGCTTCTCTAGAGGGAAGGAGGAAGGAAAATCATTGTAGGAAGGTTTCTTCTACGGGGTTACTCCCGAAATACACTAAAATTCTCAATTTGATTCATGAGTATTAGTTTTTTAATCAAGAATACAAATAAAAGACAGATAATATTGCATTTAAAAATGTATAAAGAAGCAGAGGACAAAGTTTAAAAACTAATAGTAATTTCAATGGATTCATGATGTCATTTGAATGGATATTTTCTCTATTAATATAGATCAGTTATATCAAACAAATCAAAACAGGGGCCACTACTCCATACATAAAGATCTTGGTGGGCTGCATATTGATTTAGTTTTAAAATGCAACATTATTTGTATTTTATGTATTCTTATTTATCTTGTTATATACTTCCCAATTATATTTTAATCAGGTTGAGGCTATACTAGATATTGTAGTGAACTGCATTGTAGTCTGTGGGCTATGTGTTGATCTCTCTAGGATATGAATCTTTCCATACCTTTTCAGTCTTGTAATTCTCATCTATCTATCTCTCTCAGTCTTTCAAAGAGGATTCATTCAGTGCACTGGAAGTTTTCTGTTAAGGGCCATGCCTAGGTAAAGGGGCAGGTCAATTTTCTGAGAGACTCTACAGCTGTGAATCATAACACTTGAGGAGTTGCAAAGCAGCCTTTACTTATGCACATGTTCCTTGTGGATTGGGAATGGAATAAATTGAAGGCAAGAAGGAAGAGGAGAGAGGTCAGACAATGCAACTGCCTCTCAATGGAGAGGTCAGAGAACAGCAACTGCCTCTCAGTCTCCTTGTATCATCATCATCCTCTCACATGAAGAGATCCATTTTACAGGTCTGAGTTAGATCTCCAGCAGCCACTGGCAAGTGACTCCCATAATGACAACATATGGCACCCAAATGTGGGACATAAGAAACACAAGAAATTAAGAAGCAGCAGTGCTTGAAAGCTGTTCGTGATCCTCCCAAAGTTCCTTTGGTAACCCACGGGGAAGGAAAAGAAGAAGAGAGCTGGTAAAGATCTTTTAAGAATTTTAAGGTTAAAAAAAAAGAATTTTAAGGTAAGACTTTTTAAGTTGGGGTAATTAAATGGGCAAACACATCAAAGGGCTGAGATAGGAACTGATGAGAGATTTAGGGAAAATGCTTGTTCTGACTATCATCCTCTTCTCTGTGTGAAAGTTTGCCTCCATGACATCTTACAAGCTTCAACACCTCCTATAGTGCTATTTGCACTCTTTAGCATATGGACTCACATACTTTAGCATATGGACTTAGATAACAGCTAATGTACAAACTTACTGACCCTGGGGGGGGAATAATTGTGTTTCCATAAAACAAAAAATGGGGAACTGTTAAAGACCATGCCTAGGTGAATGGGCAGGTCAATTCTCTGAGAACCTCCACAGGTATTAATCATAACACTTGGAGTTGCAAAGCAGCCTTTACTTAAGAAGATGTTCTTTGTGGATTGAGAATGAAATAAATTGAAGGCAAGAAGGAAGAGGAGAAAGGTCAGACAACACAACTACTTCTCAGTGGAGAGGTCAGAGAACAGCAACTGCCTCTCAGTCTCCTTGTATCATCATCATCATCCTCTCACATGAAGAGATCTATTTTATAGGTCTGAGTTAGACCTCCAGCAGCCACTGGCAAATGGCTCCCACAGCAGTTTTCATTTCATTTTTGATATTTTTGAGATATTTTTGCAGATGTAAGAGAAACACTAGTATTTTTCATCTGTTACCTAACATAGTCATTACATCATATTCTTTGTATCTCAGCTAAAATACTATCTTCTATAGACTTTCCCATCCCTTCTTAATTCCTATGGTTTCCCTCTTCTAAAGATTTTAAATTTATTTTCCATATAGTTTGTACATATTTATTCACTTGTCTTCTCTGCTATACCATGACCTTCTTGGAGGCAGAAAATGTCCTTTGACTTTTTTGTATTCCTAAAGCTTAGAAGGATGCCTAGTATATAGTAGGTACTTCAATACTTATTGACTGATTGTTCACAATTTACATAATTCTTATCAGGAGAACAGAGACAACACAGTTGGCAGAAAATATAAATACAAAGAAGAAATAGTTGTGAAAATTGGATAGAAATTGCGTACCCATAATTAGAAGATACTTCTGGATACCATATAGTCTAACCTTCTTTCTTCTAAGAAGCAAAGATTTCATTTTATAAACAAGGCTTCTAAGATCCAGAAGAATCTTGGATGACATATCCATAATAGGCAATTAAAGCAAACCAAATATTTTTTGAAGTCTAACTCTATTGTTTTGAAGTTTAAAAGCAGGGCAAACAACTATTTCCTCCCAGAAATCAACTCTGAGTATTACAGTCCAAGAAAGAATAAATAGTAAGTTAATTGAATCATAGATCTGACTCATGATAAGAATACTGGCTTTGTACTGGTATAGAGCTTCCATCAACTCGTTGCTTTTCATATTTCCATGACCCCAATTTCCTAAATACAGCTTCCAAATCTCACTGTGGTGATAGTTTCATTCTGTAGGTGAAATCAGAAGAAAATTCAAAGAATCATAAATAAAGAACAGAAAGTGGCTCTATAGGTTATCTAGCACAATCCTCTCATTTGACAAATAAAGAAATTGAGGCACAGAGAACTTAAATGTTTTTCTCAAGATCACACAGGTAAAAAGTGGCCAAGTCAGAATTTGAACTCAGACTGACTCTAAACAAAGCATTCTTTCCATGGCTTTTCTTTGACTTTCATCTCCAGCATCAAGATAAGTTTGTATTGATTTATTTTTTCCAAACCTGTTTCAAGTCCTATATTAATTTTTAAAACTAAATGCTCTACAATTTCATGATATGTATAAGCTCATTAACAGTAAGATAACACCTCCATATATGTAACAAAGAGTACAGCATAGAGGGCTTTAATTAATTGCTAAGCCACATGTCACTCTTTTGTCCAAAGAATACATCTTTGACATTAACTTTTACTAATATCTTCTGATATCACTGTCATTTCCCAACATAGCCCTTTCCTTCCCCAGCTCTGAATCCTCCCTCATAACAACAACAACAACAACAAATAAGATAGAAAGGAGGGAACAAAGCAGTTCATTAAAACTACTTAAAGATACATCAAGAAGACCAAATTGTTCCACATTCACAGTGATTTCACCTCCTCCTCTCCTTGAATAAAAAAGCTAGGGAGATACATTCTTTTTGCATTGTTAACAATGTAAAAAACTGCTGCTTGTCCTTTCTCTATACTACTATTGGGAACTTCTTAGCTCTGTAACCATATATTTTGCCCTAATTTAAAGAAAAATTATCTTTAAAGAGGTGGATCAGACCTTATCTCCCACTCTTTGGGGGTAAGATGGGAAACACTTAAAGCTTATATATGGTTCATATATGTAGACTCATCCCCATAAGAAATAGAAAGGGAACCAGGAACTTCCACTTTCTCCAACTCAAAAAGTAGCCTAATCATCCCAAGATTTCCTTTCAGTTAAGGGAAGAAGGGAAGAAAGAGGCAACAAAGGCTTTGAAATTCAATCTCAAGCACCCTAGGGCCAATACATATACTGGTTGCCATGAGTGAGCAATTTTCCATTTCTGCCAGAATAGGGTCAGTGCCCTTCTTCTACTCCTTCTTGGAAGGAGAGTTAGAAAGAACTATATGACTCATGGGAGAAAGAGAGAGGAAGAGGGACAGACAGAGACAGAAAAACAGAGACAAAGACATAACAGACAGACAGAACAGAAAGAGAGACACAGAGAAACAGAGATAGACAAATGGACAGAAACAGAGATAGACACAAAAAGAAAGAGAGGGAAAGAGAAGAAGAAAAAAGGGAGAGAAAAGAGGAGGAAGGGAGGGAAGAAAGGAGTGAGGAAGGGAAGGAGGGAGAGGGAGAGTAGGGAAGAAGAAAGGGAACTGTCTTGATTCTTAAAGTCTATTGAGTGATTCTTACTCAATGGCTAATCATCTTGATACTTCTTGTCACTATCATGGGACCAAGGAACAGAGAGAAAAATTTCCAAAGATAATGTATCCTCAGGAGGTTTCCAAAGGAGTTCAGTTTGTACACCATAGAATGGAACATATAGCCCATTTGCAATGGGTTGTATACAACTCCAGTCCCTACTGCACTTCCTTAGGACAAAGCTTGGTCAATATAATTAAGCTGGGTTCAGTTTCAATCTGCTGTCCTTTTTTATTACTTTTATTCTTTCCATTTACATGTGGTAGTCATTTTGTGTATTGTTTCCCTGGTTCTGCTTACATCACTTTGCTTCAGTTTAGATGTTTTCCTTTTCCTTTCAGAAGGTATTCTTTCTCTACATTAAGTCTATCTCAAAGTTTAAAAGCGATGGAGATTTACTGAACTCAACACATATAGAGAATCAGAATCTTTTGGAGAGATAGAATCTTGAGATAATTTAAGAGAAGAGACCATACATCAATGTAAACAAACCCTGATGCTTTCAGAAAAATGTTAGTAAATTAAGTTTCCAAATTTGTCTCTTTTTAATAGACTTCTAGAAATTTATCTGTAAAGGCAATTTCCAGAAAAATCTAAAAGAAAAACTTGTAATTTTTCCAAATGTGGAAAATAAGATGAAAAAAATGTGAAGACATTTGTCCAAGAGTACAGAGATTATAAATTGGAGCTGGATTAAAATCCAGATTCTCTACTGAAAACCAGTGTTCTTTCCAATGCATCAAATTTCAATAATTCAATAATTTAAGATACCACCTATAGATACAGATCCATACTACAAAGGGATAAACATTTGCATGGGATACTAAAAAGGCAGCTAAGTGGCACAGTCACCAGATAGAGTGCCAGCCCTGTACTTAGAGCCCTGAACTCCTTTTACTGAGTTCAAATCCAGCGTCAGATATTTACTAACCATGTAATCCTGGGAAAGTCATTTATACTCTGTTTGCTTCCATATCCTCTTCTGTAAAATGGGGATAATAATATCACAGGGTTGTGAGTATCGCAAGATAGAAGAGTTGTAAACATTTTAGCACAGTGCCTGGCAGAAAGTAAGCACTATATCAATGTTAGTTATATTATTATATCAGGCCAGATTTCAATCCCCAAACCACTTAATCCTCTAGAGTAGGCAAACTAGAAAGAAATAATGGGACAATTCATACAGGAGTATTTTGATATTAAAAATTAATTTTAAAAGAAATAAAACTAAATTAATTCATTAAACTTAATTTGCTAAACCCATCTACTGTAAATAAACATCTTATTTATATATAATGTTATTTGTCCAAGAGTACAGAGGTTGTAAATGGCACCTGGATAAAATCCTCTGCAGCAAAACCAGTGTTCTTTCCAATGCATCACATTACAATAATTCAATAATTTAAGTTACCACCTGTAGATAAAGGCTTATAATATATAGTGATAAACACTTGCATGGAATACTAAAAAGGCAGCTAGTAGTGTAAATTAAAATTATATATAATTTGTGTAATGCTAAAACATTAATCCAATTAATTACTTAATTGAACATTAATGAAATTAGTTGAAGTTATCGATTCAATCGATTTGGATTAAAGAATACATGCTAATTCAAAAATGCATAAAGTGATTAAATTTAAACTCTGATTTGAACTGATGCACTAAGTCAGTATGTGTGCATAAGTGTGTATATATAGCGGGGTCTTCTGTTCTTATTTAGTTGATTTCTGTTGCTAAGGGGCAGGTAGGTAGTACAGTGAATAGAGAACTAGGTTTAGGGTCAGGAAATTCTGAGCTCAAATTAGTTTCAGACACATACTACCTGTGTGATTACTTAACGCCTATTTATCTCATATGTAAAATGGGGGGCACAATGGAGAAGGAAATGATAAACTACTTCATTTTCTTTGCCAATAAAAGCTCATAGACACAAGTCCATGAGGTTATGTAGAATTAGACATGACAACTACTGAACACTCTATACTAGACACTGAGGAATTGACTATTCCTATACAAAAATGAGATGATCTTTGCCTTTAAACAAGTTACATTTTACTAGGAGGATAAATGTTCAAAGGCAAGTAAAGGATATCTACACAACAAATACTTGATGTTTTGGTGGGAACAATAATAACTGGAGAAATAAGGAAAAGTATTTTAGAGGAGGCAGTGACTGAGCTGAGCCTTGAAGGTCGAAGTTCTAGCAGATGGAGGTAAAACAAAAAAGAGAGCACAATAGTTGTTGAGAAGGAATGTGCACAGGATACAGAAAGTAGGTCGACCTGGCTGGAGAGTAGAGAACATCAAGGAGAGTGATATATAGTCATCCTGGAAAGAGATCAGAGCCACATCATGAAGGGCTTTAAACACCAAAAGAAAAAAAAAAAGAGCTTGTTCTTTATCCTTAATGCAAGAAGAAGACACTGAAATTGCTCAAGCAGAAGAGAACAACACAGTGAGAATTGTGCATTTGGAATATCATTTAGCAGCTCTGTGGTGGACAGATTGGACAGAAGAGCAAATGGATTCACGTGAACCAATTAAGAGACTATTTGAAGCATCCTAAGCCAAAATGGAGTTTGGGAAAAGGACTGAGATTTCTGGAATATCAGAGCTTATCTAATCGTATCTCTTATTTTAGAGATGAGGAAATTGAGCCCCAGAGAGTAGTCATGGTTTGTCCAAGGTCATCTAAGCTAAAACCTGGAACAAGGTTTTCTGCTTTCAAATCCAGAGCTCTTTCCAGCACGTAATACTGATTCATTTAGCATAAGATATAGCCAAGCTCCATTAAAAACTCATGCCATATATGTTAAAAAAATGGATGGGAGGGTTGAAGGAACCTTGAGATAAAATAACACATTTCTTTTACTGCCAAGTATATTCCTAATTGTGTCAGTACACCTTGAGATGATGAAAACTTTGCTGCTAGAGATGCTTAGGCTGGCAGGAAATTACTGTATTTCATCCTACAGAATTTTTGAAATCTTTTGCTTAAATCAATTGGCAATGTCTAAACACACATTGGAAGCAGAAGTATAATATTACTAATTAGGCAATGAAGAATGATAGATTGTCATTTAATATATAACACAAAATAACAACATAATAGAAGAATTGTACATGTTTAATATTGGATTACTTGCTGCCTGGGAGAAGGGGTGGGAGGAAAGAAGGGAAAAATTTTGGAACACAAGTTTTACAAAGGTGAATGTTGAAAAATATCTATGCATATGTTTTGAAAATAAAAAGCTTTAATACAAAAACAACATAAAATCACCCTCCTTGAAAATAGATAAAAAAAAGAATGCATTGAAAATTTTCCTGTCAAAAGAGTGTTAAACATGATCCTCCTTGTACAAAAATCTAGGAGATTTGAAAAAAACAATTAGAATTATTCCAGAAGAGAACTGATGAAATCTCCCAACAGAGAAGTGATTAACTTAAGAGTACTGATTGAGACATGGTCAATGCAAGAATGTCTTTTCCTTGATTATTTTTTGTTAAGGATTTTTTTCTGTCTCTTGTAAAACAAGGGAATATGGGGAGGAGAAAAAGCTGTTTTTTTGTTATTAGAAAAAAATTAATATTTTTAACCTGAAAAGAGACCTAAAGAATGCTTTACTCCTCTTAGAAAGTGGCTAGTCAATTCTTTATATTTCAGTGGTTCTCTCTGTAAGACAATTGCAGATAGTGCCTTTTTTGCTCTCTTGCATGCCTGATTTCAGAGGGATTGTCTATTTTTTTCAGTAGTAAATTTGTTCAGTTTTTTTGGGTGCATGTGTGTGATTATTTTTCTCCTTAAATATCAGGAGCTATCAGAAGTGCTGACAAGTGTGTCACTCTAATAGGGCTTGTTACAGTTTCTCATGTGGTTTTATTTTAGTTTATCTCATGTTAGGTAAATCACTGTGGTTGCAGGAAATCTGTTCCTTCTTTTTTTTTATTTTTCTAAGAGGTCTCATTTCGCTTGCTAACCAATAGTTTTCCAGACAGTAAGATGCTCAGTCTTAATCAAACTTCTATAGGGGATGCAAAGGAAATAGAAATACCCAAGAAGTTAATTTATCTGTATTGCCTTAGATAATATGACTGGAGCTTAATCTCTGAATAGGAATCACAATATTCCTTCATATGGACATCTTCCTTGGCTTCATTCTTCCTGTATTCCTGGATGAGTTATATCTCTTTTTTCAATAGTATTTTATTTTTCCAAATACATGCAAAGATAGTTTTCAGTGTTCACCTTTGCAAAACCTTAAGTTCTAAAAACACACTAAACATTTCATCTCAGAATCTTTCTCCAATGATATCAAAATGTCATTTGGATTCAATAAATATAAAATTCTTAAGACATGCCAAGAAAAGAAAGAAAATAAAGCTTTGTGCTTGAATATAGAGACCACATTAAACCAATAGATGAAAGGGATATTTTCTTTTTAGGCAAAACATAATGAATATAAAGCTATCAAAGAGAAAACTATGACTAAAGAGTTTTACTGGAATGCTGAAATCAAAGCTGAATAAGAAAGAACACATTTAAAGCAATTAATACATGTCTTAAAAGTATACTTTCACAATTGAAAAATGAACTATAACATTTAGAAATCATTCTAACAAAAACTGACAAAATATTAATTCAACAAAGGCCCTCAGTCAGCTTGGGGGAAGTTAACATTTCCTCACAAAGAGGGAGGTTGACTACTGATAAAAGTTAATAGAATAGAAGATAAATGGGTCAAATGCACTGAAACAATCAGACTTCACTGAGTAATAGGAAAAGACTGATAATAGGTATACACTACCATTGGATTTGTTGTGCAATTTAAAATATCAGAAAATAAATAAATTAATAACCCTAAAACAAGTATGAAAAAAGAAATCTAGAAAATGGGGAAAAATAGAAAAACTTAAAAATACAAAACTAATAAATTATAAATGAATAAAATAAAACAAAAATTTAAAAGACCAGTAATAAAATAGATAAACTATTAGCTAACTCAATGAATATAAAGGAAGAGGGAAGTCAAATTACTAAAATTAAAAGTGAATTCACAACAGTGCAGAATTTTAAAAGATGATCAAAAACTACTATGCATAATTATATACCAGCGCAACTGAGAATACAAAGGAAGTTTGATGAGTATCAACAAAAATATAAAATGCTTAACAAAAAAAGAAATAGAACTATTAAACCAAATCTCAAGAAAGAAATAGAAAAAGTCTTAAATGAATTGCCAAAGGGAAAAAACCCTATGCCAGATGGATTTACAAGTGAATTCTATCAAACATTTAAAGAGCAATCAATACCTACTCCACAAAAATTATTTTCAAAAGAGAGAGACAGAAGGCACTCCACCACACTCTTTTTCGATGACAACTATGTTTCTGATACAAAAAAAAAAAAAACAAAGAGAGATAAAATCAAAAAACTCTAGCCTAAGCCCAATAATGAATATTAATGAAAATATTTTCTATATAACCTTTGCATGGAGATTATAACAATATGTCCATAAAATAATTTATATGTTGGATACCAGAAATCATTTGACATTAGAATGATATCTAGTTTTATTAATCAAATAAACAACAAAACTATTTCAGTAGATGCAAAAAGAACCTTTCATAAAAATATATTATTCATTTATTTTAAAAACTGGGAAAAAGCATAGACATAGAGGAGTCCTTTTTACTTTGTTAAAAACATGCTCTGGTGCATGTCTAAAATCCATGCTACTGGGGAGACTGAAGATAGTAAATTGCTTGAGCTGAGAGTGTGGGGAACTGCCATGGGACTAAAGCCAATCAGATTTCTACACTAAGCAGAAAATATAGTGAGCCTCTTGAAATGGGGACTACTAGGTTGCCTTCATCAAAAACAAAGTACTTCAAAGTTTCTGTTTCAACTAGTATTGGGTTTATACATATTGGACTTAACATATATTTTAACATGTTTAACATATATTGGATTGCTTGCCATCTAGGGGAGGGGGTGAGGGGAAGGAAGAGAAAATCTGAAA